>NC_092368.1:586940-649440 GCF_030848805.1 Temnothorax longispinosus | reverse complement strand
ATTGACTATATTGATGTTGCACTTGGTCATGTTGCGATTGTTCATGCGTTGCAATTGGCTACGTTATCATTAACCACAAGTTTTTCCGCGACGCTGATTGGTTCTCTCACTGCACTTACTTCGTGAGCATCTGTCATCGCATATTTTGACAGTTTTGTGTATCAAGGGGTTGTAGTGAATGTAATAATAATAGTGTAATAATATTAACGCCAAACAGCGCGCATCTGTGATGTCTGGTAATCTTAAAAAATAGTAATTAAATATATTACTTACAATTAGTTGTGAGATGATAACAAACATATTGTTTAAAATGAGATACCTACATATAAGAGCACGCACATGCGCATAGATTTAATTATGGCTTCTATTCCCTACTTCATGTCATACAACCGCTTTAATTTCTAGGAATTTCTGGAGATAGAACCGGAAAATTATTCTCTTCTTTTCAGAAGTCTGATTGCTCTGTCACACTGTCCGTTTTTTTTTTTTTTTTTTTTTTTTTTTTTTTTTTTTAATATCTTTGATGCACATCATTTTTAGTCGTGCCACTCCTTTAAGGATTCTGGAGTGACGGCAATTTACCGACATTTACAGTATCGAATTTTCTTCGGATTGGCTTTACAGAATTAAAAACCCATTTACATACGTTTAAAATATGTACAAGAATAATGAGTGGGATGATAAACTTGAGACTAAGAATTTAAAAAGTTAAAAAATTATATTTAATTATACTACTTGGTGTCACATTTTTTGTACCTAGAGCTGTTAGTTCGTGGAAACGTTCGCTTAATATATAAGTTATATAATTTATGTGTAAAAATCGAAAGTGTCTCGACTTTCGAATTAGATCAAAGTACAACATTGAATCATTGAAGCTAAGTTTAAAAGTTTAATAAGAAATATTTTTATAAAAGATTTTATATTTTTTAATTCAGTAAAGCCAATTCGAAAAAAATTTGATGCTGTAAATGTTGATAATTCGGTTTTAACATTTTTTTTTATTAAGCGGTATCTATAATTAACGTAGAGAATCTAAGCCGATTATCGTTACTTCAGGATTCTTTTTAAAAAATCAGTCAAACACATTTAGGATTGTCACAGAAAATGAATTTTGAGATTTCCTAACTTTTCCATGTTTTGTAGTTCGATAATAGAGAATTTTCCATGACTAACATGTAATCTTAAATTTTGATATTTAGAAGCAAGGATTGCAGGAATAGGTTATATTATTAGAAGCAACACAAATTTACAAGTTTAGTAACATAATATAATCCTGAATGCAAAGTTAGGCCAACAAAAAATAAATAAATATTGAAAAATATAATACAGTTATGAGGAAAAAAGATGATTGAATAAAAGTACTGAATAAAAAGTAAATTTTAATTATTTTGTTGATTACCATTGCAAGAGAAGAAGTAGAGAAACATGAAATAAGAAATGGACGCAAGAGCGTTTCAAAAGTGCTTCCTCGTAGTAACACATAAGAAATGACTTGTAAAGTGCGTGAATTTTGAACGCATTTGACTATAAATATTAAATATGATATTTAAAAGATTATAAGTACTGTTTAGAATAAGACAATTTATGGAAATTGTGAGCAAAGTTTAAAATTCAAGGCTTTTATATATTTCCCTGATTTTTTTTTAGGTTTTTCCTGACCAATTTAAACATGCCTTTTCCTGGTTTTCCTAATTTTCCAGGTCTGTGATGATTCTGATATTAGCTGCGTTCAATTGAAAAAGTAGTTTAGTAAGCGGTTAGTGGTTCTTTAATGTTATTAATTTATATCAGGCCTGTCTAACCAGAAGCGAAGGAGCCATTGATCTCACTCTTACCGCTTCAGACTTTCACCACTATCATGTTTTTCTGTAGCAGCCGATGTAGTTTGATTGATGCCGTACGGCGTCGTGTCGTAAACGTTCTTATTTACTTACTACGCTTAAAGCAGTATGGTATTGATCATAATGTCTCGCTTTGTGTTGTGCGACTTCTTCAGACAACAATGCAAATTATAATGTCATTTTGCATACGCGTTGTAACGTAGAAGCAGTAAGTGATATTTCAAAAAACGCACGATGCTCGTAAAGGCCCCCGCACAATGAAAACTATAATGAACAAAGAACAGATATTAAATATTAGGACTAAGGAACAGGAATAAAACTGGATGCACAATGAAAAACACAGGCAACAGAAACAGGATACACAATGAATAACACAGGCAATACATTTTTAACTTATCGAAAGCCATGCATCAATGTTAGCTTTATTCCTGATTCTTTAGTCCTAATCGCTAATATCTGTTCCTTGTTTCTTATGTTTTTCATTGTGCGCGGACCTTAAGACAAGTTAAGAACAAGCGTCGAGTGGGAGAGTGGGGGGAGCCGAGCCCGAGCTCCGAGGAGTGCGAGGTAGGAGAAAGAGTCACGAGTGGGGCCGTGGCTCAGCGCGTGTTAGTCAGGCTTGGTTTATACTTTATACCATTGAAATCAGCTACAGAGTGGAATGCGCACGCCGTTGTTTTGCTTCGGCCACAGTTAGTCAGCTACGTGAGTGCAATAGTTGCTTGCGAATAAGGCTTTCTCTGTCTATCTGAGATGTGCTGATGACGTGACTAATATTCTAACAGTTATTATACTAAGTTTTAAAAATATTTTTACGAAAATATATTGAAAAAATGTTTTGTTAAATAAAACTGAATTTCAAGAAAACATAAAAAATTTTATAGAATTAAAAATTGTAATTAAAGTTAATTTAAATGTTTTTAACTTATAGAAGTAAAATTGAATGAGAAACTAATTGTTAGTAAAATAGAATGTTTTTCGATAACTATCTCGATAGTACACGCAAGGAAGAGATAGCTTTGTCCGCTATGACGCACAGTCTGACCATTTTATCAAATGGAGGGGGATAGGCTATGCGCGTTCCAGCACAGTCTAGCTATTACACGGTTGCAACACTTGCAATACAGCGTCGGCACCTTTGATGTAGATGATCCTAAGTTACATGACTTGTGAACATTTGGAAAATTGTACACGCATTTAAAGGATGCTTTTGATAAACTAATGCAGATAATTATTATGTTATGAACGAGATGTGATAAAGTAAATGGATACTGTATTATTATTAGATTATATTATAACTTTTTATAGGATGGCAGTGTGCTCTAGTGATAAAGCATTACTCGTAGCCACAAAGAACCAGGTTTGAGTCTATTTGATTACATAATATTCCAAATTACATTCTCTCCCCCCACGAGAAATTAACGGAGGACCTCTTGTGCGGAGAAACTGGTCTGTCTTTTGAAAGAGACATTAAATCGTTAGTTCACACATAGCTGGCAACTGTTATGTGTATCCCTCCATTTGCCACTATGTTAGGATACTGCTATAGGTTAATCACCCGCACATCCAAATTTAAAGCGATTATTGAAACCTAGGAGGCCCTATGTTCTACTTAGAAATTAAAGGGATCAATTATCATCGATCATAATTCTCGATTAATGTTAAACAAGATGTTATTTGTACACAAGAAGCCTTGATATTTTACTTATAGTTGTAATAATTAAATAATAACATTAATTAATAACTATAACATTCATCCTTATGGCAAACAAGTAATACAGAATTGAGTAATAAGGTAAATAATTAGATTATAGAAGACGAGTGTAGCCATTTTTTCCATGGTATAAATGCGCAACTTACTAGCCGACAGAAATGATTAAACTTGATATTTTTCAACTTTTCTGAGTATATTTCGTTTGTAAATCGTTTGTGATTAATTGTGAGTCCGTTTTTAACGTTTGATCAATTAGTTTTTTTGTAATTAACTATTTTATTTTAGTCTTAATGTCAGCCGACACTTTTTAGTAATAAATAGATTTTGTGATAACTGATAACTGTAATTAATAGAAAATCGTTTGTGATTTACAAATATATCAGTGTACCGTTTGTGAATTAATAAATTTCCTAATTATTTACAAAATAAGTTTAGTTAATAATGTACTGCGCATGCGCGAAGTGTACTCAGGACTCCTGCACACAAAGAGTGTGTCGATGCGTTATGCGCACTGTAATACTAACTGGAAGGCGCGCTAGGCCTGTCTGTGCGATATGAGAGAGAGCATGCCAAGGTGTTTCGAGCAGCACTCTGTCCTTGTTTGGTCTTCTTGATCGGCTTGTCATCCTCACTCCTTGACTACGCTATAGGCTAGACAAGAAGAAGAGAGGAACTTGGGACTTCTCTCTCATATCACTCGCCTACCGTGGATTTCTATAGCAACGTGCGTTTCAGTTAGTATATTCAGTTAGTATATTTACTGGTTACGCGTGGCGGAAGTTGGTGCGGTAGCTAATCACTTCTTACCTTTCCGGAACTAGCGGGAGATTATTGGCCACGCGTTCTATGAGCAGGAAGTTCTCACAATGGAAATACCGATTTTTTTCAAAGGGATGTTTCACCTCCTAAACATTGAGAAAACCAGCTAAAAAAATGGGTCTAATATCTTTTAATGTAATCAAAAGATTGTAAAAAGATATGACAGCTGCTCTAAAACTACTGAGAACTTCGGCTTATAGGCGCGTGGCCAATAATCTTCCGCTAGTTCCAGAAAGGTGAGAAGATTGTCCATAGGCACAACCTACGCCACGCGTCGACGCGCTCTTTGTGTGCAGGAGCTCTGAGTACACTTTGCGCATGCGCTGTACAGTTATTAACGTATTTTGCAAATAATTAAGAAATTAATTAATTTACAAACGTAACACTGGTATATTTGTAAATCACAAACGATTTTTTATTAATTACCAGTTATCACAAAATCTGTTTATTACTAAAAAGTGTCGGCTGACATTATGACTAAAATTAAATTGTTAATTACAAAAAAACTAATCGATCAGAAATGTTAAAAACGGACTCACAATCCATCACAAACAATTTACAAACGAAATATACTCAGACAAGTTAAAAATAATCAAGTTTAATAATTTCTGTCGGCTAACTTCACGTAGGTGTATGCGCACTAGAAACTTGTGACATTGAAAATAGTAGTGTGTCACAACCATGGTATATCTAGACTGAGCGTTTGCCTTTATTTGAGGAGTGGGGGTATAGGAGCAAAAGAGGCACTCTGTTTAAAGACCGTTCTCTCTAGCTTGCATGGGCGTTCTCTCTCACTTGTACGCGTTCGAACGAGAGAGAACGAACGGTCTCCGTAGCGTGCAATATAAACCTATGCTAAACGCTAGATTCATGTTCCGGAGATCCGGGTTCAATCCCAGGCAGGTATTTTAAATCCTGCGGGGGTTTTTGTCGGGAATCTGGCAATGAATACTGGATGCGCGTGTCTCTGGAATTTTTGGGGAACGCCACCAAGAACCTTCCTTCTAATAAAGAATTACTCTCCACCTTCCCGGATATAACGGAGATGGTGGAGAAAGAGGAGGTCTTGGCGCTACCGGGCCCGTTGAGGTTGTCAGTCCCTCGGGCCTATATTAGTTGGCTCTACTATCCGCTTGGACTTTTGGACTTTTCTTCTTATCTAATTTATGTGCAAACCACAGAAGTCTACGTGCATTTATACCCCCACTCCTCAACACTCGGTTTAGATATACTATGTCTATGGTCGCAACTATGTGGTGTTGGCGACAGAAGTTTGATTAGTTTATGGGATAGAAGGAAAAGAGTTTTTTTTAATATTTCTGCGATTCAAGATTAGAAAATTTTATTGCTCTGAAGCAGATTTAGGAAAGTAAAATTAATTTATATTTATTTTATATTTTTCAGCTTGATATAGAAATTCAAGATGGGGCGAAGATTAAGGAAGAGCCAGCCGATACGACATCGAATACCGATGCAACCAAAGATTCGATGTTAGTTAGAAATTGTTTTAGTTTAATCGATCATGACTATCATTGCGACGAATCATCATTACCTAAAAAGGATACTTTGTATAAAGACATAAATAACACAGATATAAATAATACAGAAAATGGTCATTCGTCGAATGATGATTCCGTACATTCAAATGATGTAAACAAGACTGTTAATATAGCGCATACAAGTGCGAAACCGAAAGAAGAAATACATAACACCTTATTACAATTTAACAAACAAGAGTGTTCCAATGAAGTCTCTAATAATAAAAACACTAATGTGTTACGCACAACTACGAAGAATGTTAAGGGAAAAAGAAAATCAAAACGTCGGCGTGAAACGCCGTCAGAGTGTAATGTATGCTTTAGAACGTTCTCTTCTGGTCGAAATTATGCATATCATTTACGATATTTTAGTTATAGCGATAATAACATCTGCAGATTTTGTAACAGACATTACGTAACAAAAGGGCTATTACAGACTCATGTGTGTCTTCCTGATGTGTGTAAAAACACATATAAAAACAAGTGTCATTTTTGCACTCGTACTTTTCGCAAAAAAGTATTATTACAATCTCATTTGTTTCATATACACGGTGAATTAATAGATTGTAATAACGAAATAAAACACAAGACTTCCAGATCCAAGAACGTAAATACACCTCCTGAAGATGCTACTTTAAGAACTGGTGCAAATGGAGAATCATATTCGAATAATCTCAGAGAAGATAATTTTAAATCAGAGAAGATAAATACTACACTTACAAATAACGTTAATAAATCACCCAATGATGAAATATCGCCAACTACTAAAAGATTACGGCAACCAACATTAACGGAATACCTTGAACTTTGCAAAAAGAAACGCGATATTAAACTCAGTCCAAATAAATTGAACTTTGTGAAAAATGATTCTCCAAAATCAGATAATCTCCCAAAACAAACGGCACCTTCCACTCTGGAACGAACAACTGTAAAACATGAAACGCCTAAAAAGCCATTTGTAAGATTACATGCGGATTTTGAAATGATGAAATCTTTTCTGGAGAATCTTTCCGATACGGTTGTCAAAGATAAAAGACCGAACCTCCTGACCAAAAGTCGAAGAAGTAACACTATTTCATATGATCGTGAGGTACCCTACCGTTTACGATCTCTAGGTGGACATTTCTCCATGGAAATAGATCAAAATATAGGAATAAGGAGGAGAAACAGGACTCGAGTTAACATAGAACTTAAAAGGAAACAGAATGCTATTGATGAGGCAGACAAGGTAGATCCTGAAGTAGATTTGAAAATTGTTAGAGCTCGTTTTAAGTGCAAGGAGTGTACAATTCCTTTAACAAGATGTGATGAACAACCAAGAAATTCTTATCAGATTTCTACGATTGATACCATGAAAAACACTTCTCTCACTACTCAATGCAACTCTACATTGGTTGAAGAAAGTGATGCAGGAAATAATATGGCGCTCAAGGACTTAGAAGTTTCTGTGGAACGTTTAATATCTGTTCCCAATATAAAAGTAAAGACAGAATTGGACGTCGAGACACATAATAACAATTGTTTTTTGTGTAAAGTCTGTAAAGAGACTTTTTCTTCAAGATTGGACAGACACGTACATATTAAGTCGTCTCATATAGCATACATGTCAAGCATATGCGATGCGCGATATACACAGAAGCATAAATTACTTCAGCATTACTTATCTGAACATCTATTTAAACAAAATCAATGTTGCATTTGTTACATGTTATTACCCGATTATGAAGCCCTGATGCAACACTTAAATGTTCACTGTCTGAAGTACATTCAAAGAGAGGACGATAAATATCCAATAGATATTGAGTTAAAATGCGATTTGATAAAAAAATCTCTTAAGTGTCTACATTGTAACCAAAAATTCTCGTCACAATCATCTTTAGAGGCACATCAAAGTTGTTGCATAGTACAAGAAGAAATGGAAAAAGATCAGCAAGAATCTATTGAAGAAGCAAGTGCACATCCGAAGGACATTCCTGAGATACAGCACGGGAAGAACACCGATGAAATTATACTCACGTGTGATGAAATATTTAATCCAGATGATTCGAGTAAAACTTTAAATAGCGACTGCGTAGAAGAAAAATCAAACGAACATCAAACATCGCTTCATAGTGAAAAAGAACCGGAAGTTAATGAAGCTAATCAAAACGTTCTTGTTAATAATAACTTAAGTGAGGAGAAAATCGAAAATGTCAACAAATCACAAGACTCTAAAAAGCTTTCAGAAAATAACAATTCCGCAATTAGTAATCAGAATACTGCGAATACGCAATTGGATGACACTACAAGAACTATGACTTATCCCTGCGATATATGTGGAAAGCAATTTCACAATCCCAAGAATTTGGAGATACACACACGCAGCTTTAGTTTTAGTACCGATATCTGTCCAATGTGTGGCACTGGATTCAGTTCTAAACGACTTTTACAGACACATATCTCTGCAGCGCATGTACAACAGATTTCACAGACTTATAGTTTTCATTGCGTATTCTGTAATCAAGGTTTTCTAAAAAAACACGATCTTCGGCCTCATATATTGCACTTACATAGTCAACAAGTGCTCAACACGCTCGCGTGCAATTATAATGTGAGTCAAGAGAAATCCGATAAGTCATCAGTTATCCATACCAAGATGTGTAACGTTTGTAATTTAGTATTTGAGACTAATGATCGTTACGTAGAACACCGGATGTACTATTACAAAAACCATACATTCACATGTTCACTTTGCGCGCAAAACTTTCAGGGATTGTACATGTTTAACCATCATACCAAACTTATACATTATTCGGAAGAAAAACGCAAAGCATATAGTTATATCTGCGAAATATGCAACGAGGGATTCAATCATGAGAATCATTTTTATTCGCACAATATGCACGTTCATTCGAATGAAGTGAATTTAGTTGAGACTGCAAAAGAAGAAAGAAATTCTAACGTTCAGGAGAAAATTGGAAATTCCTCAACGGACCAACAAAAACAAAATAAACAGCTATCAAACGAGTATACTTGCGAAATTTGTCAACTGAAATGTATAGACATGAATGATATGGTAAAGCACAGAGAACTTTACTCCAATGATGGCGATTTTAGATGTGACAAGTGTAAAAGAAGATGCAGAACAATTCATTTACTTGATCAACATAGGAAATCAACTCACTTATATCGTGATATTTATAATAGACATGCGTGCCACGTTTGTGATGAAGTTCTGGAAACTGTTACTGCATTAAACTGTCACGAGAAACATTTTCATTCAAATATTACCGATAATAATAAGGATAATTGGAAAAATTGTGATCAGATGTCATCTTCAAACATTACATCCAAGATAACGGAGCATCCACGTAAATCTAAAAATGATACATGTACGGAAACTAAATACAATTGCGTGTTCTGCAACATGAAGTTCCCTACTGCTAACACTGTTCAAACACATATTGTACATGTTCATATGGATGATATGATAGCTAAACGAGCTATTTTAAAACTTACTCTTCCCATTGTTAATAACGATGACATTCAGAAACAATTACTTGAAGCTGATCCAGCAACATCGGTAGCATCGATATCATCAGCATCGACATCATCAGCATCGACATCTGAAGATAATTCAACTCAACTTCTTCAAAGACCAATGATTCAACGGCCTGTCTATAAACTCTTAGGTAATACTACGGCTAAAAATACGATAAAGAAGTATGATAGAGCTACTATCGAATTATTAAAGAAAGCTGCACGTTCGAAAAATAATAAAATTACAGAGAAGACTTCGATTCCTGCAATTCCATGTATTAACAAATCTAAAGATATTTCGACAGTTAGTACTATTGCACCAAATACAGAATCAAAAACGAATACTTCAGTTTCTCTATCCACTGGACTAACAACTTTTAGGACCGTCGCACCAAGTAAATTTGGAAACAACACTTCAGTTCTTTTATCCACTGGACCAACAATATCTAAAGCTATTGTAACAAATACTGAATCCAAAGATAATACTTTAGTGCCACCATCTGGATCAACTAATGATCTTCAAAAAAGTTCTGACGTGTCTTTAAAATCTGGGTCAATGAATAAACTTGAAGCTAAATCAATTTTATTGGCGAATAGATGTATAACAAATAAATCCATACCAGAACCTTTATTAACTGAACCTTCACCTATATTCAGACGTGTTATGCCAGAAAAATGCAAAAGCAATGAAATTACAAATCAGAAATCTGAATCAGTGAACGGTTACAGTCATGGTTATTCATGTCCGTTATGTCCGCTAGAATACCCATCTTTGATGTTTTTCCACGCTCATCTCAAATACGCTCATGCAGATGCCATCCGAATTATTGAAAAGAGGAGAAATCGAGAAAGGAAAGTTGGTGTGATAGAATGTTTATTGTGTCCATGTAATTTCACTATTGAGACCAAGTATAAGAAACACTTGAGAAATTCTCATACGTATTATGTGTATATCCCACATTCTCAAGAAAGGACAAAAATCAATAACGAGCGTAATCCTCTAGCAATAAAGACGAACATCAATAGAAAAAGCACCATTCCTGAAACAATTACTGTAGATGACGTTCCTGAAACAATTACTGTAAATGACGTTCCTGAAACAATTACTGTAAATGATGATGATGCTAACATCAAGAATACATCAGATCAACAGGCAACTGAAGTAACAGCCACGCCCGATCACGGAAGACAGAATGAGAAAATTGGTAAATTGAGAGTGAGGTCTTTTGCAAAGATCATTGAAAATTTATCTGCGGATTCTACATTGAAACTGTAGACTACGCAAATCCCAAACCATTTTGATACTAGATTTACCATAAAAGTTCAAGTTTCAGCAATTCAGTTAATAACGCATATGCCAATTTATAAAATACTTAAATAACGATAACAAAATATTTCAGCTTTGATAATTTGTTGCAGAAAGCTACTTGAATGACAAAAGAAACTTATTTGTTCCATTGTGAATATATAATTAGTATCGAATACTGATTAATTACATCGATTGTTTTACCAAAATGAATATACGTACTATTATATTATTTAATGAAACAAAAAATTAAGTTACAAACAAATGCGATAGAAGTTAGTTATGCGATAACTTAGTTATTATCAATTTGTATGGAGCTTTTTGAATAGTAAGAAGGTTGATAAGTAGCGTTAAATATATTTATATCCATCTTGAATCATAAGCGGCCATTAGGATTTTATATTCTATTAATCTTGCGTTAATTACTATTATTGTAAGCTGAGTTAAATATGTTGATTATGTAATACTGTAAATTTATCATTCATTATTTATGTTGGCAAATATAATTCTTGAAATTAAAAATATGACTAAAGTTTAATTTTAAAAATCTTATTATTTCTTAATATTTTTAAACTATATCATATACAAGGATGTGTAAGATTAATTGCTGACTTCTTTTATAAATAGCATTTGTGGTTTTTATGTTTGGATTGTAAATATACTATTGTACCCACAATTAAATCTTGCTTATCAGTGTATCTATTAAAAATCTACTATTAAAAACTAATAAAAACTTGAAATTCGTGAATTTGTCAATTTGTGAATTTTATTATAATTCTTTGTATTTGTATTGTATAACGTTTTAGCTCTGTCTTTCTTTTCACCTTTCTTCTCTTTTCCATCCTTCTTTTTTTTACTTTCTATTTTTTTTTCTGTCTCTCTTCTTCCTTTCTTCATCTCTCTTTTTTTCTTACTTTCTCTATTTTCTCCTTTCTATTTTCTTTTTTCCCCCTTTTCTTTCCTTACACTATTTCTTCTATTTCTTTAGTTTGGCAGATGTATAACTATTAGATTACTACTTAAGATATGATTAGATTTATATGAAATCTATTAAATCATAGTTTATGTATCATAGACATTTGTTATATTAACCCTTTTAATGCTATGAATGAGTTTACACGTCTGCTGCATTGGTCATTGCGAGCGTTATAGGCATCTTTACGTTAGGCTATAATAGCAATCAAAAGTATCAAACAAAAGTACAACACAAGGCAGTAGTACCTATATTTCGCGCACGATTTATTCGTCAAAAATGTTCAACATTAAAAGGGTTAATAAATGCCATTAATGTACTAGAAAGATTCTTTTTTTTTAATTTCCTATTCTTTCAACAACAGAGCAAGAAATTAGTGGTAAGAAATCATGTTTGTTTATTTTTGTATCAGATATGATTTTTAACAGATATAAAAAATGCGTTTAATAATAAAGAATTTTATGAAAATCTTGAAATCTGAGAAAGGTTTTCATACATATATTTGTCATATTGAGCATAAACATGTATTTATCATTGATTTTTCATTTGTTTGAACTTATTATTTATTTTATGTATTGCGCCTGAAGACGCGAATTTCGGACACTTCGTCACGCGAATCGAAATCTGAAACATTCTGTATATGGATAGCGATTTGTAGGTAATTATTACTGTGTAGTTAATAATTTGAAGTCTAATAATGGAAAATTGTAAAGCGTGTAAAATACATTTGGGATATATTCAATTGTACGTATGAATCTTATTATACTCCGATATGTATACTCCTACTATATGTATACTCCGATGCAGTTTATACCTACATACGCATCCACACAAACACACACACACACATAATATATATATTATACAGACACACACATATTAGATTTAATAATTCATATACTAGTAGTTATAATTATTAATTGAATTATTGAGTGAATATATTGATCATAATTAATGTAACCTGTTTAAAAATAAAGACGAATTTCTAAGAAAACAAATTTTTTAAATACCTGCATCACAAAGTGTAACCACGTTATTTTCATAGACATGTTTTTATATAAATAAGTAATTTAATTAAAATCTTTTAACTTTTTATTAATTAATATATAATATATAATATAATATATAACATAATTATTAATTGAACAAAAAAGCTGATCCATTCTGCAACCTGCAGTTTAAAGGACAGGGTTTGTAAATAATGTACAGCAGTAGGATTTTTTAGCGCGACGTAGCTATTTTAAAACCTCTTCTAAGCTAGCAGGACCAAATCGGCAGAATCAAACCGGACCTATCAGAATATTTAGTACCCATTTTGTACTAATTTGCACCACTAATAAACTTAATACATATATTTATCCCTTCTGCTAAAAAAATAACTCACCGGCCGATGCGCAACAGCGGAGTTGTAATTCTGCGTTGATCTGTAACAAAAGAAATATTTTTATATTAAAGCTACGTCCAAGATAATCGACAGTAAATAATTATCAAAATAAATAATTATTGCCCGTTTTTAAAGCGTCATTTTAACAAATATCTGATTTTAAAATGTAAAAAACAATCGCGGCCGCCGGCGCCGCAATAAGCGGCTGGATATTTCCGTGTTAACTAGTTCGCATAATTCATCCGCGAAAAATTGTGCAAATAATATTGCGACCATGCGAATAAGAGAGAGACGCGACGTTCGCGACGTAATATCTCGCATACGCCGGAGATCAGACTCGACCCGAAATTGCACCGTAGTTAAAAACCACGAAAGTGGCGGAGTCGGCAAAATATAATATATAAGAAAATTAACAACTACTCACCCCACGGTTGCTCCGCCGTCGCCCGATGCCTCCCAGGCCCCGTTCTCCTCTCCTCGATCGTCCTCCGTTACTCCGTTGGTCCATTGTCGCACTCACTCACAACGCGACGACGTTCACCAGCGAAAATCGACGATATCGTCTCTTCTTATGATCGCGCGACACTAAAGGCACACGGCACTCCCGGTATTAATCTCGCGACGCGGTAACTAAGAAACTTAGTTAGACGGCGACAGAAGAATTACGTCGCGGTCGAAAAAAATACGAACGAAACTATACGATCCGCTTGACATCCCGCGATTCCCGCGCGCAGGTAGACACGACAAATGAAGCGAAGGTGGCGGAGAGAATTTCGTAAATCGCGCACGGCCAACTTCACTCGCCCGGAGCAACTGTCTCGAGAACGCGATTACGCGACTTTGATTAACTACGGATTATCCTCGAAGCACATAAATTAAATGAACTTTCGATATATGTATCACAGTTTTTCGCAAGCTAAACAATCGGACCCGGCGACTCGTGTATTTACTCCGCGATATATGCGATATGGGAACGGGAACTGGAGCGAGGGGCGCGGGAGTAGCGACACGTCTGACGTCAGAACAGGTCACGGGCGTCGCGGTAAACATGAGTAGTGGGGATAGAGTGGGGGTAAGGTGAATACACACGGTGCGCGGTCGCCGTCTCGCCGCGGTCGGTTAGTTCGGTATGCCGGGACTGCCGGGTATGGCGTATCGCATAAAGCCTACCCCTCTCTATCCCCACTGCTCATGTTACCAAGGCGCCCGCGGCCCGTTCTGATTTCTGATGTCGTTGCTCGCTTACATCGCTTATATTGCAACACGTAAAAGTAATATCGATGTTATTTGTTGTTCAAAGTGCGAAAAGTACAGGTGTAGGAGGAGCAAGTAGCGCGAAGTAGCGTCCTCCCGACAGTCGCGACAATTCACTTGTCGTGTCTACCCGGTCTACCTGCGGGCTGCGGGACGTGGGACGTCATCGTCACGGGCGACAAGCGGATCGTACCTATAGTTTTTCCGCCGTAATTCTTTCGTCGCTGTATAATTAAGGCTGCGTTCGCGCTTTGGGCGCTTTCGTGCCGAAAGCAATCAAAGCGAACGCAGCCTGAAGTGTAATGAAGTACGCGCCGCGTCCGTGTCGTGAGATTAATACCGGGGAGTGCCATGCCTTTTTAGTGTCGCGCGATCATAAGAGACGATGTCGTCGATTTTCGCTCGTCAACGTCGTCTCCATGTTATCGTCTATCTGCGGGACAATGGACATCGCGGCACGGGCCGACGTGGGCCGACGGGTGTCGAGCGGATCATACAGCTTCGTTCGCAGCTTCTTCGTCGTAATTTTTCCGTTTCCGCGTCGTGAGATTAATGCCGGGAGTGCCGTGCCTTTAGTGTCGCGCGATCATAAGCGACGATGGCTGCGGTCCACTTGACGCTACAAATGCTTCGAAGCATTCCTCTTCTCTTTTCTTTTAATGAAGAAAGAAGGAGAAGAAGGACGCTCCAAAGCATTTGTAGCGTCAAGTGGACCGCAGCCGATATCGGTCGATTTTCGTGAACGTCGCGAGTGAAGTGACGATTTACGAAATTCCGCCGCATGTTCGTACTTCGTCTACTTGCGGGAGATCGCGGCACGGGCCGACGGACATGGTGTCGAGCGGATCATACAGCTTCTTTGCCGTAATTTTTCCGTTGCGTCGCGAGATTAATGCTGGAAGTGTCGTGCAAAGTGTCGAAAATATCGCGCGATCATATCATAAGCGACGCGATCTTATCGTCGATTTTCGTGAACGTCGTCAGTGAGTAGTGAGTGCGCCAACCGGCCAACGGACCAACGCTGCAACGGAGTAGGACCTGGCGAATCGTGGAGAGGAGGAGGAGGCCTGGGGAGGCATCGGGCGACGGCGGAGCAACCGTGGGGTGAGTAGTTAAATTGTTATTCGTCTATTACTTTACTGTCCTGTCAGTCCTGTCAGTCCTGTCAGTCCTGTCAGTCCTGTCAGTCCTGTCAGTCCTGTCAGTCCTGTCAGTCCTGTCAGTCCTGTCAGTCCTGTCAGTCCTGTGACGGAATATCCGCCACTTTCTCAAGTGCGCAACTTTTGATTCGTCCATTACATGATATTCGTTAATTAGATAATATTATCTTGGACAACTACTTTAATGTAAAAATATTGTTATGTTACAGATCAACGCAGGGTTACAACTTACAACTCCGCTGTTGCGCATCGGCCGGTGAGTTATTTTTTAGTTTAATGTTTTATTACGCAAATCAGTGTTTTTCCGGGAGGAGGGGAGGGAAGTGGCTGACCACTTTTATTTACATAAATTACAAAAATATTTTCTAGGCTCTAGAATCTATCCATTTCCGATCCTACAAGGCAATAGATTATAATATATGCGCAACTTAGTTTTTTCCGGTTCCGTTTTGTTAAAATTTTCTTGAAATTTTTATTAAATTAAATTATTTACATATTCATACTGCGTGTGCCACTGTAAAGTTGGCACCTCATTTTCAAAAATCGTCTGGATGTATCTTTTCCAGAAGAAACCTTTCCCCAACTTTTTTTTCTTTATTTTAATGAATTTTTGACTCAATGTCTTCCGTACAGAACCTTGCCAGCTTTTTTTATCCGCGGTTCTATAATACGGGTAATGCTGCTCAATGATATACGAATAGATGCCATTCAATACTTAATAAAGGTTTCGATTTCTGTTTCCGTTTTCTAGCTAACAAAAGTATCGGTATTGTGCAAATTATACAGTTTTTTCGGTTCCGGTTTATTAAAATTTTTTTATTTGAAATTTGTATTAAATTAAATTATTTACATATTATCAGCTTTTTATTTAATGATTTACTTTTAATACGTAATTATGATAATAATTGTATCAATAATTATGTGCAAAGCATTAATGGACTTTAATTTAAAATTATAGATCTATTTTTCACATATATGTTTTGTATTTTGACAATTAGTAGTCCTGAGTAATGAGGAGGGGAGGGAAGTGGCTGACCACTTTCATTTACATAAATTACAAAAATATTTTCTATTAGGCTCTAGAATCTATCCATTTCCGAGCCTATTCTTTTCAAGGCAATAGATTATAATATATGCGCAACTTAGTTTTTTTCCGGTTCCGTTTTGTTAAAATTTTCTTGAAATTTTTATTAAATTAAATTATTTACATATGCATACTGCGTGTGCCACTGTAAAGTTGGCACCGCATTTTCAAAAATTGTCTGGATGTATCTTTTCCAGAAGAAACCTTTCCCCAGCTTTTTTTTCTTTATTTAAATGAATTTTTGACTCAATGTGTTCCGTACAGAACATTGCCAGCTTTTTTTATCCGCGGTTCTATAGTACTATAGTTTCGTGATTCATGTCTTTTATGTTTACGTGGCTTGTTCGTTTTTCTGTCATGTTTGTCTCGAGCATTGCCGGGAAGGCGCGGTTTTGTTCGGCGGGAGTGCGCTTGTGCGCCTGAGTCTCCCTTCCATCAACGGAGGTCGTCACGTCGAAAAATTTCGAATTTTTAAAGGACCGTTTAGGGACATCAGCGGGTTTACATTCCGGTGCTTCGTGTCGACGTGGTGTCTTGGATGTTGCATTGTTCGGTGTGACTTTGACTTCGCAGAGTATAATCGTGAGTTCGTCTGGCGGCGGGTCGTTGACCTGGTCCGGAGAAGGGTCTCTCCTGGCGAAATTTCGACATCCCCAATTCTTATTTTTGAGGGTGTTTCTGTATTAGTGCTCTCCATTATATGTTTTTTCCTTTTTGGCATTGGTGATACCGGATTGGAGTGTTGCATTTGGCATTTGTGACTCCCTGCACGAGGTGGGAGTGAGAGGTGGCGACGGGTAGTTTTTGGTTTCTTCTGTGCCCTTGGTGTGCGGTTCTGGGCGCTACCTTACTTTTTGGTTGGCGCCTTCTGAGAGGGGTGGAGGCTTTGATTTTGTATTTGATTCGCAGCTTGGGGTTTTCGATTGTCCGTTCATGCGACGGTTTTCGTATTTGGGATTTCGTGCGGCTTCTTGTAGCGTTCGACGCGCCGATCTGCGGGTGACCGACGGTCCAGCAGACATTTTTCACACTGATTACACACTTGTGTTAATTTCTCGACATTTTATGAAGTTGATATTATCGCAGCTTGACGAAATTATCGCAGCTTATTGTACAATAGCCTTTGGGCTAAAGCACAAGGATTGTCATAACCGTTTACGACAATCTTTGTGCATGGGCTCTTTCATGACTTACTTTTACTCTGGCTGCGTTCTGATTTTCAGTACTTGCAGTGACTCTCTGCAATGCTCTCCATTATATGTGTTTTTTTTTTTAGCATTAATGATACCAAATTGGAATATTGCATTTAACATTTGTGACTCCCTGCACGAAATGACTTACGCAAAGCTTATACGCAAAAACCCAATCATATCCGCGTATAACGCGGCGGGAGAAAAATAGCGTCACGTAGCGAGCTCTCGGGTGTCGCATAAAATTCCGGATCGACGACAGGGATTTTTGTCCGATCGAATGACTGAGTCGCGGATTTATATGTTATAACTTAATGGTGACAACGAAGCAAGCATCGATCGCTCGCTCTTTATTGCTTTATTTTAATCAGGTGTTTCTGAGACGCGACGAGCGCGTGATTCATCTACACGCGTTGTTGTGCGATTATAAAATTGTTCTCAACACTTTCCAGCAGAAACCCGGACCGGATGAAAATATCGGTTCGATTTCGGTTTCGGTACATTAAAATACCTAATAAAGGTTTCGGTTTCTGTTGAAACTTCATATTTTTGTGATACAAATTATCCTGAATCGAGTCTACAAGTAGCAATTGATTCTGCTGATGAGAACGAGTACTTTACTCTTGAGACTAATAGGACTGAGTTCATTAGGAGCTGTTTGAAGCAGAAGGGATGAATATATTAAGTTTATTTGTATGGTACAAATTAGAACAAATTCAGTCCTTCAAATTTCTGTATTTAATTTTTTTTTTCTTGTGGTCTTTCTAGCTTAATGCTAAGGTATTTAGCACCGCCACGATTTTCTCCGAAATGGCACAGGATACAAAATTGTTATTAGTGGTACAAAATAGTACAAAATGGGTACTAAATATTCTGATAGGTCCGGTTTGATTCTGCCGATTTGGTCCTGCTAGCTTAGAAGAGGTTATTTTAAATGGACGATAAAGAAAAAATATATTTTTTTAGATATCCAGAATCTCTGTTTTAATCCGTCTTGATTTATGTGAATTAAGCTGGAATTATGGATAAAGCGCGTTGCAAAAAAGAGACCGAATATCGTGGTCTGCGAATTTTATTACACTATCTGACCCAACTGACATGGATTTTCACTACTCCCCAGGTTGCCTATATTCGACATAACGGCCGTAAAAGTCTTATAACGGTTTAAGGACCCGCTTCCGATGGCCGGGAATTTATTCCTCACTCTTTCTACGTATCAAATTGAATTCTTCGAGGACACAAGTAATTGTGCCAATTTGTAGATTGCAATTATTTTATTGCGTGACAATATTAATCAATATTGATCCACTTTTTTTTTAAATAACAGAACAATTATTCCAAATACATAAATTCCTAAAATGGCAATAGTAATAGACTATGTTATTTGACTTACAGTAATCTGCTTTTAACTTCAATTTGGGATCTGTCGTGCGTTGGTCGACTTCGGTCTGACGCGTGCATCGAAAAACAGTCGCATGGTTGAATCGCAATCACGCAGAATACACACAGGTGCTTTCATTCCAGTTTTTAATTTGCATCATAAACATTCGTGATTAACTTTACATCATTGGCCGATTCGTATATGCTAATGGGATTTGCCGATTGTAATTATGGCGGCTTTGTCGAGCTACAATTTATTTACCAATCTGTTTGTCAGCGTTTGAAAGCGAACTGTAGAAACTACTCTACAAACTAGGAGATTAGTTCGTCATGTGATCAACCGATTAATTTTTAGCGCATAAAATGAAAGCCGAGAATTCAATCAATCAAGCCGGGGAAAATAAAATGGAAGCTGAGAATTCAATAAATCAAGCCGGGGAAAACTTTCCATACGTTTCTTGACAACCACAGACCCCTAACTAACTACTAATTTTAAACCAAGTCGAAGACAAGCACGGCCACTCTTGTACTTGGAATACTTCAGAGGAACCTGATGTTCGTTGACAAGAACGCAGTCTATTCAGGCTCCTAAATTTACTCGAGCACTTAGCGCTCGTTATTCTTGCAAACGAATTTTTTTTTTTTTTTTAATGTTACACATCGCCTTATTCGTAAGAAAACATCTCGAATTCATTTCTTTCGTTAATCCTAGTGAGAAAGTATTCTTCTCATCTTTATTTACATTTTTTGTGTTACATTTTTTCGAAATTAGCTTTAGACCCTCCTATTTTCCCACGCTTGTATCTCCTATTTTTATTTCCAAGTATATTAGACTTAATTAAAATACTGGACTTAAATTATTTTTATTATTTCGTTAGCATATGTTTAAAAAATGTATGAAATATTGAAAGAATAGTCCATAATTCACATACCTGTATTGATTGCTTATTTATATCTAAATAAATAGACAGTTAATACGCATTTTTACAAGCAGGGAAAATTACTCAGTGTACGTTGATTGGATATTTCTTGGATTTTTTATCCTTATTATTTCGCGCTGTTTTGTTTACGCGCCTCTTTATCGATTCAAACCAACATTTTCTGGTAAACAAATTAGAAGACCCTTTGAAACATTAATAATCTCAAACTAAGCGGTCTGAAAGGGTTACGAGCAACAACTGGGATGGGATAAGATGAAAGAGCTGGACGTTGGAGAAAAGATTAGTTGGGAAGAAAGGAAAGACTATCATCCTAATACAATCCATCTTTCTGGTGAAGCCAGACCCGTTAGATGATCCTTGGTAAAAGATATCCCGCTAAGAGACTCCACTATTTCTTGATTAAACTTTCGATTTTAAAAAAATTTTATAAATTCGATTATTGTGCTTTATTTTTAATGCATCTTGCTGCACGACGATATGCTGTATCATTTAATTGTTATTTAGAGGAAAAATGTTAAATAAATTAATAATTATTTAAAAAATCAGAATAATATTAATTGAGGAATAATTAAAAGATATGTATTCTTAATATGTATAACACAAGAGTAATTTTTTTTTAACTTAGAAAGAGATAGAGGCTCCGAAGTATACTGATCCTAGATAAATCATATCTGCATGAAGAAAGGATATGTCCAAGGGAGAACTGAATGGGAAGAGACGAAGGAAAGCGTTGTCATAGGAAAATAAGTGGGGTTTATCTGCTGATGGAATCCATTGTTTCGCTTATCGATTACGTGTTTCCGTGTGGATTGAATTGTAGCGATTCAGACTATTCGATTGCATTCCACGATTAAGCCAAGATATGACTATCGATTACATTTGATACGTCACAGAAAATATTTCAGACAAATGGGAACATCCTAAAAATGGCTAATTCCTGTCTTCTTGTCGAATTGCCAATAAGTTGATGATTTCATTCTAAATATAAATCAATTAAATTTTACAGTAAAAATACAAACTTTCATTATAGAACTATTATAAATTTTAGATAAAAAATACACTAATTATATAGAAATCTTGACAAAAATACATCAAGGTAAAACTGTTCGTACAATTTTTGTAATATGTCAAAGCGAACGATAAGTAAATATGTTTATATAACTTTGTTGTTTTTGTTTTACAAGGAAGTTTATGTGTTTTATAGTCGATGGCGTACATGGTTTAGCACACTACTTACGAAATAAAAATGACGGAATTGGAAAGGTCCAATGTATGTGTAATTATTATACAGTCGTCTTCTCTTTCCATGCAACAGTGTGCCTGGGAAATGCAATTATCCTTTCTTTTCTGCAAAATTCAGATTTTTTTTCAGTGAGTTTATTCTACGATATTATAATTTAATCAGAAAACGAGGTACTGATTAATTTTGTAATTATGTCCGATTACATTATTGTCATATAGTTCGACCTCTTTCCGATATCGGAGAAAAACGGTTAAAGAAGAACGTTTGTTTGTAAGACAGAAGGAAACTGAAAAATCTCATTACGCAAGCAAGAAGTTCACAATCGTATTCTGGCATTTTTCACTCTCGGAGCACAGTGGAAAGCCGCGTTTTCTCCCGCGATTCGGAAAAGTAATTAAACCGGTTGTGCGCTCAAACGACGCCGTTATAATCTCCGGAGACGCGAAAGAGAAATCATAATAACGAAGCATAATAAGTTCACCCGAGAATTATGTTACATGATGTAAAACCTATAGCTTGATTCGTGTAATTGTCCGTCAGAATTGATTTCTTTCTTTCTTCTTTTTCCATATCCGCGTGGTCGACAGTTATTCTATTTTTATATGTAGGTATGTGTGTTTATTTAAATTCACAAATATATAAAAAGTAAAACTTATCGCTATTACTTTTATTAGGGTTATTGAATCGATCGATCGATGAAGTATTTAACAAGCACCTCTCATTGTTCTGTAACAAATGGAATCTTTAATGAAAATATCACATATGTATTCGATCTTTATGACGTCTACAAATATGAATTATTACAATAAAATTGATTTCGATATATCTATATTTAAATTGACTGCAAAAAGGCTGGAAATGGGATAGATTCAACTGTTTTTATTGGTACTAGAGCAATATATCGAATATTTGATGAGTCTCTCACACACGCACGCGCGCGCGCGCGCGTAAACACACACACACAGAGTCTGCCTCATCCTTTTTCAGCGGCAGTGCAAACGGAGGAATGTTGCGAGTAATTTATTTGAAAAATGTCATCAAAGGGATGCGGTCAATTCTGACGAAGCTTTTCATGGTTTATTGCCTCGATGTGCGCTGAGAAATCCACGTGACATTTTCGATTGACTGACCGAGCATTTGGCGGAACAAACTGGATCATTTTGTACGATTAATAATCGCACCTATTAACAATTACGAATATCTCGATATTCTTCAAGGTTTTCTTATTTAACAAAAGTGTATGTACATTAAAATGATAAGTTTTAATATCTTAAAATTAGATAAGAAAATTAAATTGTTTTTTTTTTTACAATTGTTTTGTTAAGTAAGCCGGTAAAATTGAGCTCAGCAATTTACATTCTGCAAGGTAGTAGAGATCTAGATTAAAGCTGGTGATTTGCTTCGAAGACTTCGATATTCGAATTTCGAGGCTTCGAAGATTCGAAGCTACGACATTAAAATCTTCGAGGATCAAAGTTTCGAAGCGTCGGAGCTTCGAACTTTCGAAGCTTTGAAGAACCAAAATTATATAATTATTAATTTAATATAATAGTAATAGTACCGCAATAGGTATACACATTTATAAAGTTATATGACACAAGCCGAATAAAATTTCTAATGTTGCAATTATGTTGCGAATATACCGAATTTTTCGAAGCTTCGAAGATACCAGCTTAAATTTCGAAGCTGTCGAATAGTAACGGCCATAATTTGGATTGGTAGTTCGATTTTAAAAACAAATATTTCAAAAAGTTTTTGTGTCGTTTTTTAAAATTGTGTTGTGTACCATCGTAATTATGAAACTGCTAACAAAAAAAAACCTACCATACATAGAACGGACAAAAAGTTGCTTGTTAATGCGATCGCGACTGCGGATCGCGAACATGACGGAAGTGCTCGTCAACGTTCTGTGTTTTGCGAACGGAAATGACATTACTCGTTAACCATATTACAAAGCGACGCTCCATCGCATTGTTAGTCCACGTCGCCGATGGTAAAACCCTCGGATACGTATATATGATCCCGTGTCATTGTTGCGCGTCGCGATTTATTTCGCCCGCGGAAACGCACAGTTGATCGAACCGATACAATTTATTTGCCACGCGGTTTCGCCGCGCCAAGTGACAAATTACAAACGTATCGCCACGATTATCCCGGAAATGATAGTCGGCGGCGGTACATCTCAACTCGATGGATGGAAGCCCGTCATTGAAAAATCATTCCCTGTCGAAATACGTTTAACGCAACTGATTGTCGGACATTAATCCTATATACGTAATAACCTCAGTGATTGGCGAACATATGTTCACAAGTCTGATAATCGCTGACCGGCATTGGGATGATCCCCGGACAACACAAAGTCTGAAATCGCCCTTATAAAAATTTAATACTGTAAGTGATTATTTGGCTAGTTTTTAATTACTTATTTTGAGCATTAAAATCATTAAAAACAGTACTTTTAATACTCAAAATAAGTAATTAATCACTAGCCAAATAATCACTTACAGTATTAAATTTCTGTAAGGGCGGGACATAAGACGTCTTGAAGACTGCGTCTTATGTCTCGATTTTAAGCATTGTGTTATCTAGGTTCTTAAAAGGGATGTAAATATTTAACAGAGTCGTGATACAAGTGTACACGACTACATCGCGAGAATGTGCGAATCTAATCTCCGAAGTTATAATGACTTAACCAACAACAATAATTTGCTTAAAAAACAACACTTTAACATTATACTTGTACGCTGTTTCTGTATAATATCCCAGACAGCACGCATGTCCAAAATCGAGACACAAGACGTCTTACGTTCCAATTTTGGACATGGCGCTGTCTGGGATATATAGCTTGTTTAGATATTATATTATATTTACCAGTTATTCGTCACAACAACTAAAGTAACAGGTATTTAGAACTCAGGAGTTATTCCCAAATTGTAGACCTGATGCTAAATATATCGGAATGATTTCACATATTGCTTGGGGACGGAGGAGCACGATATGCGGCAGGATGGCCAATGCTGCAGCAAGCACAAATATTCCATTGTTTAGAGTGGAAGGGAAACTTCGGTGGGCCACATTTCTCGCGCGCCTACGCCCATGAGACACAACAGACAAACACAAAAGAGCACATTGCGTTTCTACGTGCGAGACACCCTGGGTGGCGCGGGCGGGGGGGGGGGGGGGGGGCTGGGAAAGAGTTACAGAGAGAGAGAGAGGGACGTGACGGGAGGATAGCACAGAATATCTTTGTCGAGTCGCCGTCGCGGCAGGCAGCCTTTAATATATTTGACAAAGTTTCGGTTTTCGAGAGTGTGGATGCGAGGCTCGTAAATCCTCGCCTCTAAAACTATGCGCGAGCCGAGGATAAGTCTTCGTTTCCAAAACTTTTTCTTCTCCCCCGCACGGTATATCACGATCACGCTGGATACATTTTTACGATCCCTCGTGCTTATTAGCCGCTGTACCTTTTTGCGACACGCTTTTCTTTCTTCTCCTATTCTGTTTCAAGCAATATACCTATACTTTCTTTGTCAGAAGTCCGACCGGTGTTAATTGTTTCATTACACTCGATATTATTATAATATATTAAACGTTAAACTATGCGAATAACGAATCTAAGTTAAATAAATGGGCAATTAACTTTTGAATTAAATATTAAATTTGCAGGCTAAAACTAACTGAGGTGGAAACGGTTTGCTCTGTATATATACGCTATTATATGCGTCGAGATAATTTAACTGTATACGAAAAGTTTTAATTGACAACTATGACTGCCGAGAATAGGAAACAAAATGATGCTTTTCGGGGAATATCCTGTTCCCATTGCGCGCATGAATTATTAAATTAGAACTATAAACTGGGAAAAGTTTTCGGTATTTTGAAGATAACATCCATATGGATGTTGTGTCCGGTACGATATTATACTCTTATATTTTTAAATTTTAAAGTTAGTCCCTGACGGTAGATGACACCAGTATCTACTTTGTTCGCGCTTAGCAACGCTAGGTGACGTCCCCATACACTTTGAGATTCGACACGAACCCTTTACAACCCTTATCGATGTCTTTTATATATAAACTCTCACACATTTCCAGGCTAATATCTAAAGTTAAATTTACTTTGATAATTATAGTCACAACATTAATTATAAATCTATTTTGTATGTCCTTATTCGATGAGTCTTTAATATTCTTTTCTGTTATTCTATCGATTAAATGAATCGCCGATTAAGTTAATCGGAATTAATTAAAATCAGTCTTTATATTATTAATTAAGCTTCGTTCTACAATCTTTTATTTTTGCACATTATATTAGTAAAAAAAATTTAAGAAAAATCCGATAAATTGAGAGAAAAATAAAAATTTTGTTAAGAAAGATTAACTTAAGAACTTTCATAGAATTTGTAGTTGAAATATATCCATAGACTTTATATGTGCCATCATACATGCAAAGAGGATTAACACGTTTCTTTGAACACTTACAATTTTGGTCGAAAAATAAAAATCTGACTCGTGTCTCGTGATCGTCCCACCCTGATGTGTCCTGTGCCGAAATTACAAATGGCGTCAAGGCGATTGATTTCCGGGGGATTTATCTTGGAAAACGAGGGTGCCATCTGTCTCGCTCGTTTCCGCTCGTTTCGTTCGACCGGCAAAGCAGAGGCTTTGCATTTGTACTCGCGCGCGCGTCATCAATTTCAACACTGCATCGCGTTACGTTACACCGCTGAGGAACAGCGTCGTGCCCGCGGATGCAATTCGCCCCAGGGCGCAATCAATGCAATGCAGCAGCGTGGGTGGCTTGCAAATTCCACGAGTAGTAGAGCGAGGGAGGGTTGTTGGGTCGGAGCGAGGTACATTCGTTTTCGCCGACGAGGACGAGGGATCATCTTACCATTCGATTGTTCCCCATGTTACCCCTGTTACCCCTGCAGCAGTTCCCGCGTGCCGACTTTGCTTTCGTACGCGGCCGCGCTCATCTCTTGTTCTCGCCTCTTGTTCTCCCTGAAGAATACTTCACTGGCTTAAGAGGCCGCGCCTGTGCGTCTACGTGCACGACAGGGAGAGAAAAAGAAAGGCGTGGCTGGCATTTGCGGAATAGCAATATCTACCTTTCCACCACCTGGCACGGTGTCCACGGTTGCTCGCAGGTACAACTCGCCCGCTCTGTATATGTACCTCTCTTTCCCACCCCTTTGCGCAGCCATATTTTCGGACGCGCGAGTTTATACCTCACATTATACAGCAGCGTTGGCATTCAGTTGCGAAGTAAGCGAAGGAAATCGCGATTCATGGCGGTGTTTTCTCACCGCGACATTTTTGAACCTTTTTTTTCCAAATCTTCCCTATATTTACTGACTCGCGTAGTAATCCTTCGATACACATGACAGATTGCACGTATCGCGAGTACTTAAAAGCTAATATTGAAAATAAACCACAATTGCCGAAGAAAACGTTTTCATTAAAAGGAGAGTCCGATTTTAAACGTTGGAGATAAATTGCTTTTGCAAAGAGATACCGGCCCAGAACCCTGAAGGAATAAATGTAACTGCGATTCTTTTGCGCTTTGGCTGAAATTCTTTTCCTACCCCTGCACACCGTACTTTTGCCCTCACAAACTCCGTCCCGCTGATAAGGGAGTTCCTCCCGGAATACCAAGATTCCTCGCTGCCTAGTCACTCCGTTTATCTCGCAACGTCGTTAGTCCTCTCGCGCAAAGCGAAGATTGATGAAGCGTACAAGGGCGTCGCTCCAAAACGACCCTCCCCTCCCTCCCCTTTCGCTCCATGCTTCTCTTATTCCCGCACCTAGTTTTGTTCTTCGTCCTGCGCCCCTCTCATCTTACAGCTAGTATTTCTAACCCCGTCTCTCTTACCATCTTTTGGCGTATATATTTAATTTGCATAGTGCGACCATTCCTATCACTTTATCACTCCTTAATCAGTCTGTCTCTGTCGGTACGTAGGACTTTTGCTACTTTTACCAGTTGCCATTTTTAATTTAGCGACTAACCAGCTTTGATTTTTAAGAATATCATTTGCGTTTCCACTCTGAGTTCTCTTCTGCAGGCTTATTTGAAAATTTTATTGTGGAAGAGACAATACTTGGGAACGCTCTTGATACATTGTGATAAAAGATAATAAATTAAGGGGCTATTCTGGTTTGAAAGGTCGTAAAAAAAGGTATTTTTCAGGAATTTTTTGTAGGGAGATGAAAAAAGCGAATAACGCTAAACTTTGCATGGTCTTTTAGCCTTATTTTAAGAATATATTTTTATTTTCTAAGTAACAAAACCGCTCTTCTTTTTTATGTTGTATCCTGCATGATCACTAGGACCTCTCAAGAAAAAAGGCATATGGACGACGTAAATGATCCTAGCTGTTCTAGGTATCTGAAATGTAAAAACCTTTCTCTTACGATTTTTCTAACCAGAACATTCCCTTAAATTTCGTATCCAAAACTTTAATAATATTCTTTGTCCAGCTATACTTGTTTCATTGTCTATCTCTTTACTTATAATATATTGAATTAAATATTTCTTGTTCTTAATTATCTCTCTTCCGTTTTTGGTTTGTAATTTTCGAAGCGATATAGGTCGAAAATTACGAAGGGGGATAGTGACAAGCGGGGGATAGCTTGCAAGCGTTTTTAGAGTAAAACCGAACAAGACGAACTTATCGTTAGTCAAGGGAGTTAGCAGTTTAGTAATATATGGAAATCTGTGCGCGTTATCTGCTCGTTTTTTGCTAAGTTGTGTGACCATTGTAAGACCAGCGCTACTGGATAACGCATATCAGTCACGTGGCGACCTCTTCGTCAATCATATCTTTGCGAAGGATAGGTGTGTTTCGAATTGTACTGACAATACTGAGAATCTGTAGCATAAATAAACTAAGTAGATTTCCAATACTGTTAGTACGCTGTAGAATGCACCATAAAAATTGTGTTTCGATAGAAATACCAATATCTCGATACTGAAAGATTATATTGAAATAAAAATATACTATTGCAAAGCTAGAATTCTGCCATTTTGACAAATAATCTAGGGATCGTTTAATAAATTCCGCGAATAATTTACACATATAACTTAACAAAAATATAAATTCAGGTATATCATCTTCTATTGAAAAATTTTAACTACCAAAATTTGACAAATTGCAAATGTAATATTACTCAACGGCGCCATTACTCGCGGCGCTTTAATTATTTTGCTTTGTATAATCGCATAATAAATACGAGCAACTCCCAACTCGACTTAGTCGAAAGCGATGCGACGAGCCGGACATAATTAGATAGCGTAGAATTTAACGCGAAAGCAAAACTCGACGCTCGTCGGACAGCGTTCGTCGTCTCTTTGATATATTTGCCGTCTCTTTCAGCGCACGATGAAACGCTGAGAGACGAACGGAACGATTAATTTTTTAGTAATTTGTTGTTATCGTTATGTATTCTGACCTTACAAACTAATGTTACATTCGTAACTAACGTAAAAACAATAGTTCACGTTTCCCACCCCTGGGTATAAAAGTCGATCTGCACTCCCCTTCCTGTTACCGGTGAGATTAATTAATAATTGCGCAAATTTGTCACTCGAGACTCGCAACTTCGTCGTAGCGAGCGGCAAATGATGATACGCGAGAGAGAGAGGAGCAAGACGACGTGCAAAGCAGTCGCTGATATCGGGGACGAGATGTTCTCCACCGCAGCAGTTCGGAATCATAGAATCGCCCACGGGGGCCTAGTAAGTTTCTGGCAACTTGCTTCTTGGTGAACCTTACCGGAAGTGCCCGCGTAATGCGACTCACTACGCCACACAAGTAGATAAGCAATTCAAAATGAACGTTCTTGTAGCGAACGGTATACACTCCTCCGATATTCTATGCTCGAACATCGCAAAGACGTTTGATATTCTTGTTTATAGAATAAAAAGTAAATATATACATACATGGACATACATACACGTATCTGTAGAATATATCTGTACCTTGGAGGTAAACCGTATCTCGAGTTTTCGTCAAAATTAGAGTTAATATTTCTTCCAGTATACCAGGAGTTTAAATTGTAAAAAGTCTTATGTTCATTATTATTAGTTTCTAAGGTACAATATTTAAAACAAGTCGTATTGGAAATTTTCACAGAAATAATTAAACTTTAAATCCTGTTTTCTCTATAAATTTCTAATAATGGAGATATGTATAATACAGCACATATATTCGCGCGCATTTATATGCATGAATAATGCATATATACTTCGAAGATACATACATATAATACATTCTTGCTGTATACGTATATACATTCAGAAAATATACGCGTACTCTCTAAATCTCATAGAGTGGTTCCATCACTAATATAGAGTGATTTTGCGATAGTCATTTCAAAAGAGAGGGTTTTGTCACTCTAATTTGAGTAAATGCGGGCACTCCTATTTTTTTATTATGATAAATGTTAATCAGAATAGCTCGCATAAAATTCTTCGTAATACAAGTCCCACAACTACCATGACTTTCAGGGCAAATTCTAAGAGAAAATTCTCTCTGTGCACCTAGTTTCCTTGAACATCTAAGAACTTGCGCCACCGGATTGGCAGCTTTTTCACTCCCGTGTCATAAAAGGAAATGGGACGTGTCCGAAGCCACTTGCACACGAACTCTTCCATTTGTTCATTATTTTCGAATCGTCCTCCCAACGCCACGTAAACACTTGTGTCTTCGATGACGTCTCATTACCGAACTGTGCGCGTAATCTCTCCAAGATCTCGGTCGGTTTAACATTTTCTTTAATCAAAAATTTGATAATAATGCATTGTGCAACGGCACTCGCTGAGAGCAAGGTACTGCTTGCTCGCTCATCGTAATAGCTACTGACAAGACGATCATGCGGCGACACGCAGCGTAAAGAGCAAGTCAAGACACGTTCACTAACTTACTCAAACAGTCCCGGGACTTGCGTGATCGTTTGTTCAGCGGTGATAAGAAAATTTCGGTTTACATTTGACTGACCCTCGTATTATATCTTCCGGAGGATCAATTAAAAGCAGGAAAAGTAATTGGGCTACGGTATCTTTTCTTCTGAAACAACTTGTTCGATTAAAAACCGTATCGCGAACACGGCGGAGAGTATATCATCGTCGGCGTCTAGCTTTGAGAACGATCCCTATCTGCGAGAAATGCGCAGCTTCTCTCAGTCGGCGCTTGCCATCGGATTGAATAAAATGAGATTTTTTCCCCCTCGCGCGGAGAGAGCGGCTCGACATGCTATCGTCGCGCGCTTTGATACGAACCTCGAACGACACGACGGCGATGGAAAGCCGCAGCATCGGTATCGAAAAAAGAACGAAGCGTCATCGCTTATCCCGCCGCGCGTTTCTCTCTTTCTCACATTCTCCGTCGGCCCCGACTTCGCGTCCTTCTGACTCGAATCCTCTTCGCGCGCACTCCTTGTACTGCGCGCGCGGGCGCGGTGCGGCGCGGCGTCGTCAAAAACTCGTTTGAAAACTCCTTAGCGTCGATTTTTGATGTCACTATCGAGAATTTCTTATTTCACCTGGACGATCAAACGCCGACTATAACTTTGATGTCATCAACGAGAGCAACGACAGAGCGCGTTCAAATTCCTTTTTCATGCGTTTCTGCGTCCCGAGATAACAGCCTTTTTTCTTGCGTCTTTATCATGCATTTCTTCACAATAATTTGTGAGGTATCTCCGTTTAGGAACTCCAATTTTTTTGACAGGATATATCTCTTTTTAATTCCTAATAAAAAAAACTTGTAAGAAAATACTACTCTTCTTACACTCTAACGATAAAAATATTGCACTGAAACGGAAGAAAGAGACTCGGGAATAAAATAACGGTTCGAAGACGGAGATTAGTGCGAATAGCCGCAAAATAAATCAGTACTTTTTCGTCGGTGGCCATTTTTCAATTTTCCCCGGGTTTACCCGGTACAGGCGAACGACCTGGGTCTGTGGAAAACAGATGGAAGGTTGCCCGATTGCAAGACGGAAGTTCACGCTGCTTCATTTGTCGCGCGCACGCGACTGCACCCGATGTTACCATAATTGTATTGTATTTGGGAAACTGTTTCTGAATAAACAAATACAAAGTATATGTATCTATACATACAGGATAACTATTAAAGTTACTATAAAGTTCTTACAATATATATCAGATCAGTTTATATTGTTCCCGGAATTATTACATATCGCTAGTTTGCTGCAACCATGACGTAACTTAGAAAACAAGGTTTTTAGAAAGTAAATTTGCATGTTTTGAATCATTAAAATTTTGTAATATTATTTGTGAATGTGATTTTGATGTAATAACTGATTGTAGAGGTGAACAAAAGTATCTAGCTATACATTATAGCTCCTTTATTCAGTGTATTGAATTCTCACCATTCTATTGGAAACAATTCAATGACAATTTTTTTAGTTGTCTCGTTGTTGTAGCAAATGAGCGATATGCACGTACGATACGTGGTACACGTATGCGTACGGCTTTTGTGGAAGGCAGATAAAAATGCTTTAAAAGATCAATAGCCGATTCTGCGGATCAAAATACGCACGCATTCATGCGTGGAACGTATTTTTTTAAATCAAATAGATGTTCACTGCGCGAAAACAAAAAGCGTTGGTTGCATTTGAAAAAATTCTAATATACAGTTTAATTTTCTGCGTGAGTTGCAAGGAATTGCAATCAGTAATAATTTTACCCTCAAAGCGGATAGATATTTGCCTTCCTATTTGATGTGTAAATACTTATACACTGTTAACCCTTTTGGCTGGCGATGATTAGATTACTCGAGATTTGATGGATATTCACTAAGTTTCGAAGATTACTCGTACATTTATATCGCAAGGTTGTAAAAAGTTTGAAACTCGAAAACTGCTGCTCTTTTTACTGCTGTTTTACACTGTTCATACGCGAAGCGATTTTTTGATTATTTAACATATAAAGTATGGATTAAGAATGACTTTGCCACGGTTCTTCGATACGCCTTTCGAAGGTTAATCCGTCTTATTCTGTGGATTACATGATACCTTTTTTACACGCAATTCGATATTCCGTCATTTTAGCTCTCTAAAAATGGTAAGCTAAATAACGACTGAACAAGCATGACTGGCAGTCATTTTAAACAAAGAATCGCAGAAGATATTTGAAATACTTAGAAATGTAAAAGAATTTAATAATCAAACTTTTTTCCTGTAATATTGTTATAGACAGTAACATATTTTTTGTATTATACGCAGCAATATTTTTATACTTTTTTGCCTTCTTCCTTCTCTTCCTCTTTTCTCACCTCTTTTTCCTCTCTTCCTTTTCGCTTATTCTCCTTTTTTTTTCATCTTTTTCCGTTCTCTCCTCTTTCTTTCTTTCGTTTTCTTTCTCTTACGTTTCTGTTTCTATGTATAGTAGTGTAAGTTTAATTTAATAATAAAGTCTTCGATTAAATTTGATTAAAAAAAGAGTCCAATGTAATTAACATCCGAAAAAAATACTTGCTGCTATTACGTACCTTGTGTAATACGCTTCCTCTTGTCCATACGCTATTTATTCTGTTGTCAGCGGATGGCGGAAATAATTTTGCGGAAATAAATTCTTTGTTTGCATTCCAGTCGCGTGAACATCTGACGGAGAAATAACATTACGCGACTGAAATATACACAGTGATTCAGGAAATATGAAATTTGACAATGGATATTTTTTACAAGTCCACTTGATAAAAATTTCCCTTCAGTTTCAGTCTTTCGAGGCATTTTTAAGATTTTTTTTAAAAACATTTTAAGATATTATACATCTTCTTACTTGATTACATTCTATGTTAATGAACTATCTCGAGATGTATGACTGAAGTTCTTAAATTTAATTTTTTTCGTACTGAACAATTGAAGAAAATAGAAATGTCATTGTATGCTTTGAAACGACGCGACTTTTAGTTACACCCGGTATTCGCGTCATTCCGTATACTACTATATTGTGCTAAGCTGAAGATCGCTCGCCGGTATTATTATGATGTCAAAATGTCCCGCGCAGGGTATGACGATGTTTCCTCGACGTCATAATATCCTCCTTCTCGCGGTATCAAAATCCACGACTGCGGAGGTATTCTCTCCCTTTTCCACTCTCTTCTCAGTTTATCACATTTACACTCTAAAATTTGTGTGCGACGACAAAGAGCGGAGCGCAATTGGTTTGACGCTTTTCGACGAGACGCGCAAAAGAAGGCGGCACACGTTTATACGAATCTTTATGATCACAGAGAGAACGCTATAGAAGAGACGAGCTTCTAAAATTTATGTATATCCATCGTACGTGAATCACCCTATGTAGACCCTATTTTCTAAACGGCCTTATTTGTTCTTCGCTATCCAACAGCGCGGGAACGGGAATAAAATTCATGGCATTTCCAAATGCGCTCGAAATATATTCCTGTCGATATCGGGAACGCTTTCTCACCCCCCCTTGACACCTCTAACCCCTTTGCGATCCACCGAAAATATAAAAGATGGATCGGAAAGAAGCGCAACAACGGTCACCAATATGACGCGTACGTGTACATTTCTTTTTCCACGGATAATAGCCAGAAAATGTGCACGGTACAGCACAAAGGGGTGCGGTAAACATCGAGCATCAGTTATGTTACATTTGTGTTATAATTTCTCGGCTCAACAATGTAAATGCGGTATAACACACATATGTTGTATTTGTTTACCGGGGCAATGACGGTATCTGGATACGAATGCTTTTAGTTAGCGGCGGATAAAGTCTCATTTATTGAGCGCGTAAAATTAAAAGATTATACAAACAATTATATATTTTTTTACATCTCTATACAATTTCACTTTACATATTCAAATTGAACTTAATAGAAGTCAATGTACGAGTGGATAACCAGAAGGATCTTTTGCTAACTCTAACTGTATAGAGATAGGAACATTTCATTCTATGAGACTATTTTCTTCCTTTTCTTCTTCCCATTTTCTTCTCTGTTTCCATTAGCTGGTCGGCGAAAAAAAAAAGGAAAATTTTCTTTCTTTTCCTTGTACATGGGTTACCTCGATGATAATCTCGATATAGAAGAAAATCTCAAAATATATGTTCATTAGAAGTTCGCAGAATGGTTACTCGCGTCATTGCGTTCAGTGCCTGCAGTTTAGCCGACAGTTTATTTCGATTTAGAATGTTAAGCGCAAGCAATTTCTCAAATCTTCCAGATTTAGGAATAAACGGAGTGAAATATCACTGATTCAGTATAACTAAATTTGTGTACAAAGGATTTGGAAACGCGCGACGGTGACATTCGCACCTAGATTGTTTGTACATACGCGAGAGGGTATACATGTGCACGTGTGTGTTACACTACGTGTTTGTTTCTCGGTCTGGCATCGCGACGGAGTGTACTACTTGTGTGCCGCGCGACGGTCGCGCAAGGCTATATTTAACCGGTTTTCGGTCGATATCGGCGCGCACAAAGCGTGGAACCACGAATATATCGCGTCGTGGGAATTAGTGTTACATATCCGATAGTATCGCGGTATCGATATCGCCGAGAACCTCCCAGCACTGATATTTCATTTTCCGTACAATCGAGGTATATTAAACGAAAATCTCTGACGCGCGCGCGCGCGCTCGCGAAAAACCGATTGAAGACGTTTGACGATCCGATTTTGAAATAATATAATTTCAGAATATCCCATACGGTTTTTCGATATTGTATACGCCGCACGTAGATGTAATCTCGCATACGCGAGATCGACAGATCGGGAATGGAACGATGGAAAATCGAATGTCTCGCGCCAGACGTAGGCCAGTCGCGAAATCTGCCTTCCAGGAGAGATGTGAAAATCGATTCCCCGTGTCGCATTCGCTTCGTCGTGAAAGGTCGCAAAGCACAGGGCTTTTACGAGAATATAATTTTTCGGAGTTAGGAGATTTAAGCTCAATATTTTTAGTGCTGTGTTACACATCCATATACGCTTATCTATTATTTAGAATACTTAAGTTGCTAATTCATCTATTGGTAATTTCTATTGGTATCTATTGGTATCTACTGGTATCTTATTTTTATCTGTAATTTTTAATTGTATTAAAAATATTTTGAATTATTGAGGATATTATTGAGTCAAGTTAATTCTAAGTCTATCTTTAAAGTTCATTTTTAGAACATAGATTCAGATAAAATTTATTTTATGCTTATACTATCTGTAAAATGAAAAAAAATAAAAATAAAAAAACATATTTATGCATTTTGTTTTTACGTTTGCATCGCGCGATTTCGTGATTCATATCAATTCGAGAAACATAATCAATAATTTTTATTTATATATTTTATTTATACAGAACGCTGTATGAGAGTAAAGACCTTTTGCGGATTTATCGCAGAGAGACGGAAGAAGTAAATTTGGAATTTGGCTTATTGGAATTTGAAGTAGATGAAATTAGTTATGCTGACGGCTAAGACGGCGGTGCGATGGCTGACGAGCGGAATGTAATTATCGGGGACCAAATTTAGAATGAGTCGCCGTGCGATATTAGCGGCGTGCGCGACGCGGGGTCGATACGTAATTGGGGATTAACTGGCGTGCGACGTTAATCACGTTCTCAGCATATCTACTTCGAATATTCATTAAGAACAAGGAAGAACGGTGGGACTTCATTTGCGCCCGTTAGTTACTTGAGCTTTATACATTTTACACATCGCTGCAATTTTTATCGTCGAAACTCGCTAAAGAATCGTGGATATACGTCGTCGTGCTAATTTCGAGGCTGACGTCAAATGGATCGTATAATCATGGACACTGTGTACGTTATGTATTAGGAAATTTATAATGTACCAGCAATATAATCGTACAACATACATATTATCGATACGGTCGCAGAAATGAATAAACTAACATTGCTTAATCAACTGTCTCGAGGTCTAACAAGTGCAAAATGACCTAATTAATTCAACTTACAAAGCACGCCAGGCACCGGTGTGGTATTTGTTTTAGATTATTGAATCCATTTCACAAATACGATAAAATGCACAACGAATATTAATTGCGTTTAATTCCAGCGATGGCTATCTCGCGAGTGATTTGGTGCTCCACGAATTTCTACGAAAGCGGAGTTTAATTACGAGAATATTATTCCCGGCGATTAAATCGGCGAATTTGAAGCCGAACCAATTTAAAAAGACCACACGGGAAATATTATCGAAAACATTATTCCACATCAAAATACTAATACAAGTATTGAAATTATTTTCGAAAAAATCTCGAAAAAATCACATCGTCAGTGTTTGTGCAAGTTGCTCTAATTGTTTCTATCTGAAATATATTGAAATTTTTCTGGCAAAACAAAACTTTGAAAAATAACCAACACAATAAAGAGCAAAAGTTCGGATTTGTTTAATTTCATTACGTAATGTTTTTTGTGGAAGATTTTTTACGAAAGAGGGATTTTTTTCATCTGTCGCAAACGAGTCGTAATATTTCTTTCGCAAGGTGGAATTTATTCATTCGGATGTTAAGAGGATACGTCGCTCGCTTTCTGAGAGCGCTTCATCCACTTTAAGAACAATACCGATCGCGCAAGTATAAAAAAAAAATTCCGACATCGTCAAAATCAGGAACGCGACGCCGCGTTATTAATTTGGATAACGAGATGCCGCGTTAATTATTGCGCGACTCGATGAAAAAAATTCATGACAACGGCCCGATCTAATGTCGTACGGCTGTGGCGCGTTAATTAAAATAACGAGCTGCAGAAATGATTATCCGTTTGAAGAGAAATCCGAGGTCGAATTGGATTAAGAAAAAAACGTGTGGATTTCTATAACTCGACAGTTCGAAGATATTTTGGATTATCGGGGACATTTTATTGATTTAAGTCAACTTTAAGTTTATCTTTAAAGTCCATCTTTAAGATACGGATTCAGATAAATTTTATGCTTGTACCATCTATAAATTTAAGAAAAAGAAACTATATTCATACAAAATTAAATATCTGTAATTATTATAATATTGTTGTTATTTTTATCGTTAACTTAACAAAAACCAACAAAAGTAAAATTAATTTTTGAAAGTAACGTTTAAAACGTATAACAATATTTTTCAAACTTTAACATTATCGACAGCTTACCTGGCTAAGAAGAGGCAAAGTTTTGGACATATTTCAGGGTTGAAATCACGATGATGATGAGAGAAAGCACGGAGAAAGAAAGAATAAAAAGAAGCTGAAAGAAAAGATGAGTTCGGAGAAGACAGAGTGCTGAGCCAAACGCGCCAAATAAAATGCCGCAAATATTTGGATACGGGATTCCTGAAATTCCGCGACATAGGAACTTTGATTTTGGTTAATTTATAATCTGCCAACAATTTAGTGGGAAATTAGCATTAATGTAAAATTTTTATTTGCACATTGCAATAATTTATATTGAATATAGGAGTGGTATTTTTAATAAGCGCTGGAATATAACTCTTCATTTTCATATAGTTGAAAATTTGATATTTAAAACGAGACGTACATCATTTTTAATAGGCTATATATTCCTAAATAAAGTTATGATTTTTTAAATTATAAGAGAAATGTTTAAAAGTATTCGATAGTTTTAAAAGTTATTACTCTGCAGTTTTAATATTTCATGATTAAGTTAAAATATCATTTTTTTTCGTTCATAATTACGGCTAAATATGTCTTAATAAAAACTTCTTACCGTTGATCTTTTCTTATAATTGAATTACGATTATTTTATTACGTCGAATTGTATTTTCGTCTCAAATTTTTATACGGATGTGAGGTTAACCGGATAAAAAATGGAGTTGAAAAATACGTGAGAGCAATACAGCACGGCACAGTAAAACCCAGGATCGATAGTTAAATTTAAGCCAGGTTGACAGGTGATCTTAATCGCGTCCGACTCCATGCTATTAATCGCATCTCTCCGCTCGGAAAGAAGTTGTTAAAGGGAAATGAGATTACCGGACTGACGATACGTCCGCTTTAAAAATGATAATGACTTGGTGAAATACTTCTCTCGTCCTTCATTGAAAAATTCCTCCTAAATAAACTACAAAATCTGCAGTCGTTACAGAGATTTTTACATGGATATATTTCGTTCTGCAAGCTGTCGTGAAACTGCTGGTAAATTATTTTCGCAAATATTATAGACTAGGAAAGATAATCTACCAATTTTACGCTATAATTGGGGAGTTAAATAACATTGAGATGCCTAATTTCATAGGGTTTCGTTGAACTTTGTTTCGTTTCGGCAAATTGTCAAATCTACGAGAGTTTTCGAATATATACAGTTCAGGTCTTTTCAAGTTCTTATCGTTGCACGCTTACAGCTTCGACGATTCTTGTTTCGCAGACTTTTGCTTTTAGCCCAGGATCCCGTAGATCTTCTTCTTCTTCAACGCGGTACGCGCTACGGACTACACCGTTGGCGCTTATCTTCTCTACGCACGCTAAATCGACTTTAGCGCAAAATACATGATCTCCCCGCAAAACTAACACGATCGAACTGATTGAATTTTCTACGTCGTTGCTCTCGCGCTATATCTCAAAGTTTCGCAGTTTCACGGAAGGAAGCGTACGCATCGTAGACTGCGAGGAAATGTGCCTGTCGTCAGACTGCAAACATTTGCATCCACAGAAATTTTTTCGACATTGCCAGCATTCGCGATATTGCTGGCAAAATATTTAGCAGATCGATCTTTAGGTATGTTTCGATATTAAAAAATATCAAAATAAGAGTCTGTACATCATAAGCTGCGTTAAATTTGGAAATTAATGGGGCGTCTCCAGGAAGTTCCTCGAGTGATTCAGATGTCAAGGGTTGCGCTTCCGTGTGAAGTGTTCTTTAATGTTTGCGACAGAATCCTCGAATAAGATCCAAACAATGAGACAATAGCTAAGTGAAAAGTAACCGACGGTTCTTGAAATTTCTGACACTCTGAAATCTCGTGAAATGCGAATGGCATTGCGTCGTGTACGTATGATAATGACGAACATCGTAACTAATTTAGCTACAATACTGTTGACTCTCAAAACTGTACATAGTTATTTCAACCAACTCCGGTTATTATGACATCCAAGGATGGAAATTGAGATTTCCAAGTTGCCGGAAGGATGAGCTATCCAATTAAGATTCTTTCTTTCCGGGAAAAATCCTAGATCAAAAGTTCGCCGACATTCAGAAACTTCTTGGTGCGTGCCTTGTATTTTCTTTACTTTATTATTTTATTATTACGCGCGCACAATAATTAATCGTGTTTTTGGGTGCCGTTGTGTTTTCATGACGTTTCTATCGTATCTTTTACGAAAACCTAAACTCGGAGAACGCGGTCCCGAAGAATGCACTTGTCGGCGGCAGCTCAGGGCTAAGCACCGGCGTGTCGCTCCAGTTTTCCGTGCGCTCGAGGAAAAATGGGCGGACGCGTTTCCCGGCGGAAAACTATCCAGAATATCGACGAGCCTAGCGACGACGTGGCGAACCATTCCGCTGAAGTATCACCCACTTCCGAGGGTATAGTCTTCCATATCTAAGAGCGAGTTGAGCTATACAAGGTGCCCCGCAACGGGATACTCTTTTTTAGGTCAGAGTAGGATCATTGTTTTTTTTTTTTTTGTAATTGATACGATTATTATTATTTTTATTATTATTATTTGCACTACGTTGCATTAACTTAAGATATTAATTAATAATTGTTGAATATGGGATTTACACTAATAATAATAATGGAATTCGAATAATTTTTTGCGCACAAAATTTTCGAAAAAACTCCCCAGTAGCAGAGTGACGTCAAATGACGTCTTAATGACGTCTAATCGACATTTAGAGACGTCTTTGGACGTCAAATAGACGTCACCTTGCTACCTGGGTGGCGTGTATATATAAGAGAGACACAAATGACACTAACAACTTTGTATACGTTTATCTGCAAACATTCAATGGCGAAACACCCTGTGTATCGAATACGAGGGAAGTAATATCGGGCCTGCCGACGGGCAAATTGAGAGTTATGCATCTCGCGCTCGCGAACTCTCGGCGTGCAGCTGCGCTCGCAATGCGCCGCTTGATCCAGCGAGACCGTGTGTCTTACGTACTGAAAGAAGGTATTGCGTTTCAGGAAGATTTAACTGCGACGCCGGCTCTAAAGCCGACGACGACGGACGACGACGACGACGACGCTCGAAGGCCATATTTCCATTTTCGAGGAAACGCATTCGAAAGATCGCGCGAGAGAGAGCGAAAGAGGTAGTTTCGTAAAATGTCTCGTCGTTTCTGTCGAGAATACATACGTCGGCGATATCGACTCACGAGCGCGATGATAGCTCGAGCTATTTCAGAGAATTTTTCAGATAGATTTGAGATACATATACACATTTACATTTAACTGAAAGGCATGTCGTTGTCTCCCCAGACAGCACGCATGTTCAAAATCGGGATGTAAGACGTCTTAAAGACGTCTTTAAGACTTCTTTAAGACGTCTTACGTCCCGATTTTGGACACGATGCTGTCTGGGTCCGGTTATAATATCAATCCATTTTAATTTTGCATTCGGCGTTCTCTTTCCTATACAGGCTTTTAGACTTTTCATAACATTAAAAGAAAATTTTCCCCGGACGAAAATCTGCGAGACGTAGATCGCATAATCTCAGACATTCGTCGTACTTCTTGTGCATTTGATATTGGTGCGCCATGTTTCGCATTTTCGACGAGTGCTCCCTGCTTTCCGTTACCGTGATCCTTACGGCGCACGTCGACAAAGATATTTCCAATCCTCGGAAAGGAAGGAAGCTTAAAGTCGCTTGGCAGGCGACCAACGCTCGTACTGCTGTACCCTATTTCAAGATTACCAAGAAAGCAGCCAAGCAAGCGCGATGCCTCTTCCCCATCGCCACATCGGAGTTCTCCCCCTTTCCGAAGTGAAGGGACAAAGAGAGAGTGTACGCAGGTCGAAGGAAAGATTTAATTTATCGGGGCCGAAGAGCAGACGCGGCTGAAAGTGCAGCCCTGTCCTCCTTAACAGTCATCGACGTCGCATTTATCGTAATGAGCTCATTCTTCTGGAGGGTGATGTCGCGAATGATATCAGAACGTTCATTTCGAAAGGCGCATTCGTTGCTAAATGTGACCGCTTGAGTTTGATTTAATATAATATGAAAGTAAAAATGGTTTTATATTACGTTATTGATATAGTATAGTCGTTATTATAATTTATGTTAAATAAGATCATTAATGTAATATAATTAATTGTAATTTAGACGCGGCCGCTTTATATGATAGCGATATTAATACCGGGATGATTTTTAATTGACATACAGATATCGATACACGAAGTTATATATATAAATATCAAATTCAATCATCATTTATTACATTGCGCCGGATTATTAAAAAAAAAAGGTTAATCGCGACGTTCGAAAATCAATACGCGTTCCGATATACCGCTTTTATTTAAACAATAGATTTTTCCATGGAAAGAACATTCGTAGATTATCTTAATTCCTTTTACGGCTCTTATATATATTCACGGCAGGATCAGGACAATGCTTAGCTGTCAATTAGGCGGGGGCGAGTTACCGTCTGTGGGATTCCTATCGAAAGTAATACACCGATATTCCCGGCAAGGAGCGAGCCTTCGACTTCGATCCACTCGAGACGCCTACGTGAAGGGTTTAGATAACAGCACGCCGGAGAGTTACTCGAAACTTCGCCGCTTCCTTCTTCGGGGCCAGGCCGCGCCGCGTTGCTCGTCCTTTTTCCATTCCCGCGCCACTCGACGATCCCTCACCACCACCCTCATTCCCTCCTTTGCCGCCCTCCCTCCCCGCGTCCTGCCACCCTCACCTTTCACCCTCCCGTGCTCCGGACGCGCCCGCGAACTTCCAAGCGACAGTTTGACAAAATGCAGATTTCCTTCGTTTCCCTGACAACGATCGGTTTTTCTGCTTCCTCCTGCTTCTTCCCCGTCTCTTTTCCTTCCTTTTCTTCTTCCTCTTCTTCCGCGCTCTCGGCCTTTACCCACTTCGCCGTCCTTTCGAGCAGCAGTGAACCGTCCCGCCACCAGCAACCGCCCCCCTTTTCCCCCTTTCTCTTTGCTTGCACTTCCAAGCTTTCCCTTTTCTCTCCCCGGCTACTTCGTTTTTCTATCTGCTTCTGTTCAACCGTAGATCTTTGGTCTGCCCGCAGCAGATCCTGCGAGCAATATCCGCAGGAGTTTACCACTAGAAAGACTGAAGTGGTTAAAATGACCGCTCGCGAATTTCAATTTCTTTATAGGTAGACTTTTATATGTGTATATATACTCCTCTAAAAGTCGAAGAGAGTGAAATATCATTCAAAACGAGTGAAATTCAAGTGTAACGAAAAGTGAAAATTGACAGTTCGAGTGATCCGCCACTCTAAGAGAGAGTAAAATTGCGCTCTATAAGTTGGAGTGAAATCGTACTCCATTTGAGTGAAAGGGCACTCTTTTCGAGTGCAGTAGATCAGTGCCCGTAGGAGTGAATTATGTCGCTCTACGATTTTGAGTGGAAAATTTTGCTCTGTTAGATTCATTTATCAGTCGATCTTTAGCGACTCGTGATTCACTATAGCTTTAGAATGAGATCGTATCACTCCGGTAGAGTAGCCGCTTTAAAAATTTGAGTGAAAAATTCACTCCTACCTTATGAGTGCCCGCATTTACTCAAATTAAAGTGACAATTCTTTCTTTTGTAGCGACTGTCGCAATCATTCTAATATATTAGTGGCGAAACTCTATGAGATTTAGAGAGTGGGACAACATTGTTATCCATTCAAAGAAAGAGTTTGACCGTTTCAGTTGACATAGTCATATGTATACGACGTCGCAGCTGCAGCAGTGCAGTTTATAATAAGCTACGCTGGCTCAATCCGCGACGGATGCTTTTAAAACGCAGTAGAAAAAAGGAAGGGACTAGAGGGACATATCCTCCCGTCAAGTATCTCCCTTTCACAGTGGATGAATCTCGGCGGACGGCGCTTCTAAAAAGAGATAAAGCGCGAGAAAAGGGATTTTTTTCCCGGATGGTTGATGTTGTTGGTCGGACGGCCAGCGCAACTTCTCGCCTCTCCTTCCACCCCGTCCCTCTCTCTCACTCTCTCTCTCTCTCTCTCTTCTTCTATCCTTCTCATAAATAATAAATGGCCAAATGGAGCCTGGCCAGACGGCTGGTACATTTACTTCCGGCTCAACCGCGCGCGCTCTAAAGCGTTTTCCCGCGTGTCGCGGAAAAATGGAAAAATGGGATGCGCGTGTCTTATCTGCTGCTTTAAGTGCACCCGGTTATTTTCAATAGCGTGAAAACGAGCGCTGTCTGAAGGGAAAAATCCGGCCCCGTCGTTGCTCGAAAAATCGCCACGCCGCGAGATATAACTGCGTCCTTAGTAACGACGAGCCCGCTATTTTTTTCCCGACGCAACTTCCCGACGCCGAATTTTTCCTCTCGAGATAGACGGAAAATAGCTGTCGGGATACGTACGGTAATAATGTCGTTATATAACGCACCGATAATATAACATCGATAACAGTATCGCGTCTCGCGAGTAAGTTGAGGTTTCAAGACGGATTTTTGTGCATTATTTGCGTACATTGCAACGTCTCTCACAAATGGCGTGAACCGCGACCGGCAATTTACCGAGTGCACCGAATATGCGGCCATCTGCGCGATTTATTCCCGTTATTCATACATTTCAACGATCATCTAAAATTCTGCGATTGCACGCTTGTGACCGTATTTTGTCGACACAAGCATTTTTGCAGATGTGAAACGACGATAACTGGGAAGTATACATGTAGGATTCTCGGACTTTATCGCACTTTTTTTTCCATCAAGGGAAGAGTTTCATCCTGTTTAAAGTTAATTTAGGATTTATTTTTCACGATTAAACGTTAAATTAGCTTAATTTGAGCAATTTTACATTTGAATTAATTTAAAACTTAAATGTAAAACTGCAATTTAAAAGTGCATAATTACATATTCATTTTGCTGGGCTGTTCTTACTTACAGCATAGGTACACAGTAAATTTTGTTCTTGTGTCTTTTATCAGCAGTTAAATTGCTAATATTTAATTGGAAAATTTTTGATTAATTTAATTTAATATCTAATATTGACCTCGCATTCAATATTCGTTATACAAAATATAATTAAATGTTTAATTGATTCATAATTATGTAATTATTAATATATACGCATACATATATGACATTGTGGTATTTTCACATGCAACAGCAACTGTTAAAAAACATTTTAATCTTACATAATAGAATATTAACTAACAGTATTTCACAAACCTGAAAATTGAATAATACGTAAAAATTTCAGGATTACACTTATATATCCCGTATTCGCATGTTTCTTAACTAAATTTGAACTGCACTCAGCTTTTTTTAAGCCTACTTTATATAAAGAGGAGGAGGATAAAAGTGTTTTTAAACAAAAAGTCCAGAATTGTAAGAAACTTAATTTATGTTTCTGTTTCTGCTGTTTTAAAGAGTAAAAATAAAATCCGAGCTAAATAAAACACATTCATTTTATATTAACTTACTTAGCGATCCTCTAATTGTATGTCCGCTGTGGAGGATATAACGTAAATAATTCGCCGTCTGGCTACGTTTACATTTTCCGTCACTGTTTAAAATACCTTAACATGAATCTAACGCACGAGCCATTAATTTGTTGAAATTTAATTAATTTATCGCATCAAGCCGTCTTTGTATTCAACAATTGCCTTTACATTTTCTTTCTTTAGAGATATTCTTTACTTTATTTTTCCTCCATACACATTGCAACTTTCTCGTTAAAGCTATTAGTGGCATCTTCTCGAATAACGAGTAAATACTCGTTACACAATTGTTCGGCTCGCTAGTCCATCTCGAAAAAGCATCAAGAAAGTCGCTTGACATGCATGTAAAATGTATGGCGTGTATTATTGAAGTCAAGCATTACGCGGCCGCAAAGTGGCAAGATGGAAGGTACGTATCATATATAACGTTGAATAAAATATGAGCTGCGCTTTCTCTCTCTCTCTCTTCCTCCCTCTCTCCCTCTCTTCCTCTCTTTGATACGCATACACACACACACACACACACACACACACACACACACACACACAAATGCGCGCAGGAACATGGGTTTTAGAAGGTAGATACCAGATTTCGCGTGAGCAAGGCATTCTCGATTTCCTTGTCAAATCCGATCAATATCGCAGCTACTTCCTGATTTATGGGAATAGCCTCCCACGGTAAAACACAATAACCAACATGTCTATGAAGAACAGGACGGAACCCGTTTATTCTAACAGACAGTACTCTCGATTCCGGACGATTTAGGAATGGGAATAGCTGGGGCTCCTGTTCTGAAAAATTTTGTTTGTTCTCCTCGCGACTTTGGAAAAATACAGAATTCCATTAGCGGAATATACGTAGACACGTGCGCGCTCGCGCATGCATACGCGTCCACATTTCGACGAATATCGATTCAAAGAGAAATAGTATATAGATAAACCTCCTCTCTTATTTTACCTTCTCAAATTTCGCGGTGGCTCGGCTATGATAGAGACCACCTCCCCGCCCGCGTATCGAAAAACTTCACGGTAATTCAATATCTGTTCAAATTCAATTCTGCGAGGCCGTAATTCGGGAAAATCGGTATCCTCCTCGCCGGCGGTTTCAGAGGGTTGTAATCCAAAATGGGCAGCACCGCCGCTGCGTGGACGTGCGTCACGCTTGATCGTCGGGCTCTTCGCTCTCCTTCGGTTCTCCTCTGTCGTGAGCGTAGAGACGAGAATACCGCCACCGCCAGATAATAAACCAGCTCGACGGCGCTGAGCAGCGAGCCGCCCAGGAACAAGCCGATTATGCCGCCGAAAGACACTGCGAGGAAGTATATGCAAATCGCTTTAGGGCTTCGAGTTATTAATATGATGATCGTGGCAAAACATTTGGTGATATTGGGATACGGATGACGTTTAAGCGAAATCGAAGCGGGTTGTTTCTAAGCGGTGATTTACGTGTTGGCTTTAATTTCCGCGACGCGATGTTAAGCTAGGCAAAATTTTACACACGTAAAACGTATAACATTAGACATCTTTCGTGTAACTTTTACACACACACACACACCCACATGCAGTTTTATACATCTTTCGTGGCTAGACACTTTACTTTCTTACGATAAGATCACGAATAATATCCAAGATAGTCGTTTGCGACGTAAACATTTTGAGCAAGAGGCATGAGGGCACCATGAATTCGTAACTTAGTATCTCGCGGGACTCATTATACACGGGAAAACCGCCGCGGAGCGGCTAATAGAGATAGGGAAATAATTAAGGCGCCGCAAATTAAAGTTCCTCGCAAATCTCCGAAAGCGAATTTGAATAAAGTGACATTTTACGAACGTTTTTTCCGCTTCCGCTTCTCTCGTCTCGTCTCTATAAATTTCTCAAACCCGACGTGGTAATTATAATTAATGATACTATTTTTTTCGGAATAAAATCTTAAGCTAATTAGAAATATGAGATCTGATATTTCTCTTAAACTAAGGATGTTAGATAAAGAACTAGCTTTAGAGTTTATTTATTTATCGTTTTTCATACTAAATTTCAGGGGGCTTTCAGACGAAAATATAAAATATGTAATAGGCGCGTATATTTTGTAAAAAATGCAGAGAACTCACCGAGGAGATCCATTTGTGTGAAAACTATGTCCGTTTTGTAACGAAAACTAGTTTGCCCTATGAAATGCACGTCCAGCATAATGTCATTCATGTTATGTAGCGGCACGTTAGAAAACTGGGTACTGTAGACGTAGTAGTCGCATTCCGGTAAGCAGTTGCAAATCATGCTTGGAATGCCGTGCGGGTACTCGCCGCCAAAGTGAACGATGTAGTCGTTGAACACATCTTGCATCGCCATCCAGCCGTTTCGCAAAAGCAAGTTACATTCATATCCGGCTAATTATATTTAAAATACATTCGCGAGTCACGTAAATGAAATTCCCATAGATAAGGAATCTCGCTCACCGTTGTAATCGATCAGGCAGATGAAATCCTCGATGGTGCAGTCGCGGAAGTGGCCGGCTGAAACACACGCGTGAGAAAAAAAACCGTTAACGAAGTCGTCGTCGCGTTGTCTCCGCTGAAAGATATCGTACTTGCGGGAAACAGAAAGGACGGGTTGCAGCGGCAATACTTGGCGACCCAGTAACGTTTGCAGAGCGATAGGCAGGTCTCCTGCTTGTACATGCCGGCCTCGTCGTATTGGCACGGTTGCTTGTCCTTGTCCAGCTCGAGGACTCGCTGAGTGGCGTGGCCGGAAACGCATTCCAAGGACACGCTGACCAGCGAGCCCGACGGTATCATGGTGCCGCTGTTGGGCCAGACCCGGGGCTCGTTTATTATCACCAAGACGCCATCAATCTCCTCTATATAACAATTGGGTATTAAGGTTAATGATATATCAGCGGAGATACAATTTTTTAACTTTTCACGCTGGAAATCCTCTCTTTCGTCGATCCGGTTCTGACGTAGATCCGGTCAGAGCGGCTTAGAACCCCGGTATAGCGCGGACGGGACCGTGAAGTTCTTTGAAGGCGACATTTCAATAACTGCCGCGCGCAATACGGCGCCGATATATCGATTTTGCAGTTTACGATAAATCCCTTTCCATTTCGCATCGGGTAATAAAAGGAGCGACATTACGGCAGAATGGAAGTCGCGTCCTATTCAAAATGCATCCTCGAGCGGTCGGCGGCTTTCGCGAGGATATTAAAATCATATTTGCGAGACTCCCGCGCGCGGCGCGGTTTGCATAACGGTGGATTAGTAACGACGTGTCGTTGATGTATACTTCGTCATTTAACGGATAACAGAAATAGCATTAGTTATTAATCCGTCATACGGTTTACCCGAGTTTACATTTTGTTTGCCATTATACGGTTCCTCTCTTCTCCCTCGGCCCCCGAGTTTGGATTTACGCTAAATGTTTATTCAAATAATGCGTTTACGTTCCTTTGTCCAAATATTGCAACAACAAACAATGCAATAACGATCTAAATTGAAATTGTGCTCACAAGTTGCCTAAAAATACTAATACAGGATTATACATTAAAAGAAATCAGAAATATATTAATCAGAAATGTATTTTCGATGAAAATGAAAGCCTAGACTCCTTGAAGGGGCTGCAAAGATAATGATATTACTGATAGAAATGGAATTTATTAATTCTTACAATAAATCTACAATCCTATCAATCCCGTAGTATATCGGAATGCAGCCATTGTTTTATATTATTGACAAAATATTACATTGGAAGAATTTCTACTTTCGGACCGAGGCGACTTTGCTGAGAAGCTGTTCAATTTCGAATTGATCAAGCTCTGAATCTTTCAAAATAATACTGCAATAACCAGCAGCGCGACTAGAAAATCAACACTTGGTCACCGCACGCGATTTCTAGATTCTCAATACAATTTATTCAAGATAATTATATTTTTTTGTGAAATGAGTATATTAGAGCGAGGCATCTTTTTGCTTCATCGCGCTGGTTGCGCGATAACATCGATTCTTCGTAGATCGTTACGCCCCGCCACGTAGAATATTACATACCAGCATTGCCCTTACCGGAATTTGGTGGCTTCGATATGTTTCCCAGATGAATCGTAACCTTGACGCCGCTCCAATCGCCGTAGCCCGACGCTCTTCGTGGCCGCGATTCCGTGAGATTCGCCGGTGCTGTCTGCGCCACTTCAGAATTGAACGAGTAACAGAAACCGTATTCGGTCTTCTGCACCTCGAAGATCTCGCAGCAATTGCGATTGGCGTTGCGCCACCAGCAGGTGGACAGCAATTGGTCGCAGCGTGGCATTACCTCGTGCAGCACTTGAGTGATGTTGATACCTGTCCGATAATAATTATTCTTCAGCTACAGCGAGAGAAACGCAACGCACACATATGCATTTAAAATGCTCGAGATAAGATCTCGATTTAAACAAGTTGATGAAATGCTATGTGTGGTCTGGGTACAAGGATGAAGGGATTGTATTAGTCATTATGTAGAGGAATATGAGGTGATATGACCAAAGATTGGTTTACAAAGTTAGATAGAAATAAGAGAGAAATATTAGAAAGATAATGGAATGATGAATTGGATAGCGTTAAAGGGAATGTATTAAAGAAATTGTGGAAAAAGAAAAAGAGACTGGAGTAAGGAAGAATAGATGATAGTAAGTACGATGATTGGTATGGACATGGATGGTATGAGTGGATCAAGTAATTTTTGTAAACCAAGTCCGCTTCTTGGCAATAAGCTGAAGTAAATAAAGATTGATTGATTTATATATAAACAATGTTATCGAAATTTGCGCATTAACTACCGATATCTCACAAGACATCGGTGTGTCTTGTCTCTGGTAGGTATTGAAGATGGAATCAGAAACGTCCAAGATCGTTATAATATATTTACGCTCGCGTTGGAAAAAGTTTAGGAGGATATAAGATGTCCTACCCGCGAGACTACGAACATTCTGCTTCTTCAGAAAATCCAGCTCGTCGAAATCCCCGAAGCTCATCACGGAAAGCTTGCCCAGTATTTTCCGAAAAGTTTCGACACTTGCCTCGTCGGTAACGTTAGAGAAAATCCTCGGCTCGAGCTCGAGGGCGCGACTCCAGTCGACACGGTCATTTGGACAAAGGGTCACGCTCGGGAAGGGTAGATTCGACGTCTCGTAATGCATCGATTCGATGCCGATCGACGTCGGCGCGGCCTAAATAAATTTACGCGTCGATACTTTAAAATCTGATATAAATCGTTCTCTATGTATACCATCGACCTTTAACATAACTTTTAATATCAGCCGAAAACAGAAACGAACAATGGCCCAAATGTTTGGCAGATTAATAGATTGTATATACGATTGCATCAAAATTAACACCTTTCCTCTCATACACACGATTTACCTGGAATCTATGCGCCAGCGAGTAAATCACATTGCTGGCGATTGTGGAAGATATTACAAACACGACGAACCACAGGAATCGCCCGATTACGTGTAATTCGGGATCGACGACGTATCGAAGACCGTGAAGACTCGTATGCGTGCAAAAGTAATTCAACCCTTGTAAGATCATGTTGAAGTATTTGCCTCGGTCTTTGTTTCCACGGAGCCTGATTCTTGCGATCCCATTTCTCGAGACTTTCATCAATTTCCTTAATTTCTTTTTGCCAGATTTCATGTCTGATACAAATTCAAAGGATTTAATAGAAACTAGAAGATCCTAAAACTCGAAAATTCAATTCCTCGAGGGATTCCTTAAGGGATCTGAGAGATAGATAAATCAGTAAATTGAGAGGCTAGAAAATAGAAATTAAACAAAACAATTTCTTCGCTCACTTTCATTTGGATGGAATCTCTGGCACTTAACACCGGCAAGATAAATACATCCTTATGGTCACTCCTAGCGGTCAAAAGCGGACTGAAGCACCCTTTTGAAGGCGTCCTCGAACGGAGGGCGAAAGGAGGTCGGGCTTATTCCTCATTTTTTATCGGTATCAGCACTGGATCGTGCAAATAAAATCCCAATCAATTACAGGTGAGGTAGGTGGTATAAGGGAGGCGATGGGAGGTGGGAAAGGGCCGAAGAGGTGGCACGTGTTTGAACGCGCGCGCCCCCGATGTGATCAGGATAATTCGGTTAGCGTGATTGTTGCGCAAACAATGCCGACACGAGCGGGAGAGGGCCGCTTCAATGTCCGCGAATAATGAAGAAGCCTCCGGGGGTCGCGATCGCCGGTTTTGATTGCATCCCTCTAGTATAATTCGGACGAGAGAAATCAGGATTCGTTGATTCGTTCGCGGCGATGTCACGTCGACGAAAACTATCGACGTTTCGGCGAATCCAATGACGGTCTTTCCAGTTTTGGCAGAAATTCTCTGCGAATTCGATTACAGAGGCGCGCGACACTCGTCCAGAGATGAACTCGCATCAATTCCCATATGGTTCTTTTAATTCCCTGTAAGTCAAAATGACTTTTTTTTTTTTTTTTCAAACGAACAATACTCTATCAGATCGGATTAATTGTATAAACGTATAAACTTATTAGAAATTGTCATTTATTATTTTTGCTTAAATCTTTTTTGTCATGTGTACCTACATTTTTTAAATTTTGACTTCGTATATTCTTCAATGTGTGTGTCATAGATTTATTTAATAATAAATTCTTGTAATTATCTCGAAAATAATGTCGAGCTTTCAACTCGGGCAAATTTGACAAATTTGCGCTGCTCAAGATGCTACCATTTTAAAACATTATTCGAGGAATTGAATACTCGGGGAAATGCGTGATGGCAATTTCTCGTTCGAACCCGATGATGCAATCGACGCCACACTGTTGGCGCTTCGCTCTTGCTGTGCTTCATTATCCCGGGGATGAAACCGATGAAACCGAGGTTCTATTAACTACGTGGGTGCAATCGCTCTAATATTAGTTTCGCTTAAACATCACAGGTTTTCATTCCGCGCGCGCACACCCCACGTATGTACGCATGTATCCCCCATGCCTAGCTTACGAGCGAATCGATTATATCGCTAGATTGATAATATAATTTGTATCTCGATGATCTTTGCGCAAAATATTGTGTTAGCAATTACGATTCATTATAAAAGATAAAGGATAATAATTGAGGGAGATTTGAAAGATTCGCGATTTATTTAATCGATTTGAAATAACATTTTTCACTTAAAATTCTTAGTAAACCGTTTCATTTAAATATCCGTTTTACCGCACAAGTTTTATCGCGCTATAATTTCTATCTGAAATTTTTATGCCTTGTTCCTTTTGCGCTGTACAGTTAGAAATACGTGGTGGATGTGTCTGTGCCGAGTGACACATTTATATGAACATGTGAAAGCACACAACTGTCTTTTGAAATCTCTCACCTGGAATTCACCGACCCGCTGCACGCATGTTCGCGTAAATTGTGCAACGATGGAGCTGAAAATTCACGCGTAATCGAGGCGGCAACTCGCGAAAGAGCTGCGACAGCACATGGCAGTGCATCCCGCAGTTTTTCTCCCTATCTCACCTTGTCTTTTAACTCTTTCCTGCTTTTTTATTCTCTCTTCTCATTTTCTCTCTCTCTCTCTCCCCTGATATTTAACTGGCTCTTTCCATTAATTTATTCATTGTGTGATATCGAGTATTTTAGCTTCGACTGAAACTTGGAAGCCGTTGGAAGCCGCTTGAATGTATCTATTATCTTTATCGGTTTTATGTTTATTCTGTTTAGCTATATCTGCTTTAACGATGATTGTTTTTCAGCGTAATAAATAGTTCGCTCTTTGTTTCTCATTCTCCGCGGTTTTGCCAGAAATGACTATTTTCGGTCGGAGTTATAAATTTCTGGTTCAAATTATTTTCATTTCTCTGACCAAGTTTTTCACCATCGCCCGAGGGCGAAAGTTACCATGTTGATTGTATATGTCATAATGCTGCTGTATTAGCTTCAATGTCGAACCAACGTTTACTCCACAAATAAACCACTCTAATATTCCGAGGCTACACTGCCATTCGAGTCATTTCCGAGATAACAATTTCTTAAAACTTTTCCTCCATATGTACATACATATGTGTGTATGTTTGCGTATACACATTTATGTTTCTTTATGCAATATCTATTCGTGAAAGAGTTAAAACAAATTTCCTGAAACTCCCTTTTTGCTAAACAATATATTTAAAACGAGATAACAAATGTTCTTACCTTAATATCCTACATAATTAACTTTCTTAACGACAATTGTTTGTTAATGCTAAATTATTCAGTATGTTTCTCGTTATGTGTAGTACACGGCTTAGGTATACCACCTTCCACTCACATAAATTATGAATATCGTCGACAAAATTCGCCCGTGTTTACGGTGCTATCTATCGGAGCACAGACCAGTTCTCAGAACTTCGAGAAACAATATCGTGTATTCAAAATTGTTTTATACAAAATATCCAAGAAACATTGTTATTTTTTTTCTACCAAGAATTTTTAAGCAAGAACACAAGTTCTTATCTTTCATCAAGACGTCGTTAACTTATATAAGTTTGCTGTGAATACATGGATTTCGAATTGATCATCGAATTACCGGATGAAAAGAGTGACGTTAATTTATAGGGATGTCCATTCTATGCGTGAGTCAGCGTGAGAGTTGTGTACATTTTAACGTCATTATATTTCAATATGCGACAATGATCGATGATGGGCAAGTCAATGAGTACACCAATCATTTTAACAGTTATCTATCATCTGTTTGTCGCAATTTACTATGTCGATAAAGGTAACATACATAAATCGTCCGTAATCGTTTTTATCATTTTCATCAATTTGCCCTGCCGATTCGAACTCGTAACTTTAACAAAGTTTTACACTCCGTTGTGATATATTATTCAATACTTCGTAGCTACTTTCTCTCTCTCTCTCTTTCGTAATATTAGATTATACTATATTGTTACACATTTATTTTACTACATCTTTTTAAGTGACATTACAGAAGAAAGATTCAAGGAGCCACAGTTGCGAGCAAATGTAGAATTGAATTAATGAACAACTCCATCTAAAATAATCTTAATTATTTAATTATTATTAGTATTCATGACGTAATAATGGATGTGATTTTTTCATGAGTCACGTGGAAAATGTAGTATAAATTATATCAAAAATTTATATTTTTATAACATTTTGTTTTAACGCTGAAGCATGACGATTATAATATTTATTGTTATGACGATTTATTATTATATTAATTATATATATTTTTTTTTATTAATAAGATTACAATTAATTAATAAAATTGCAATGCATACTGTAAAAAATTTTATTTTATTTAAATATTTTTAATTGTATTATCAACATACGTACATATATAAAATAACAATGTTTGTAACAATGCTTATATTGGCTATACCCAATATTTTCGTCATATTAAAAAAATTTTTATATTGATATTTTTATTTTTATTAGATTACAAACATAATAAATAAACAATTTGTATAAAAGCAACTGCATTCGTACATTTTCTTTTTTATAATTTTAAATATACGTTGAAATAATAATAAATGTACGTGAAAATATTATAATTATTACAATAATATAATAATTACGATAATCCTTTTGTAAGATACATAAAACATACGTGATACTTTTAAATAAAACTATCTTAATTTCCGTCACAACGTCAGAGAATAACAAAAATATTATAATAATCTTTACTACAATATTTTCTTCATAGTATGTATGATAAATCTCAATTAAGAAAACTGAATATTAATTTGATGCATTTAAACTAGCCGACTTCTGTTTATCAGTAAAATAACTGAATTAAAAGGAATGAATTTTAATACATACATTTAGTATAATTAGTACATGCTACAATATTCTAAATATTATGCATCGTGGAAAATATTTTTTGGATTATTTGCATTTTAAATTATTCAAGGAATTTCAAGAAGTTTTATCAGTAATCACGATAATGCTTTTAGTATTAAAAAATTAAGTATTTTAATAACCGAATAATAAATAATTAAATATAGAACAGAGTTGAATAGAACATAAATTAGAAAATATTACGAGAAGCAAAAATGATTACAGACAGAAAGTAAATCAGTTTATTACAATGTAATTTTTGTTACATTTTTAAAATTTCATTCTCAATATTTACTCAAACGCTGTAATTCATGTAGAAATATCGTTTGCATGATTTGCGACTTGTGGACTGCAGGCGAAAACACAATGTTGGTTTCCGCGAGTGCATGTACTTTCGTAAATACGGAGCCATAATTAACGCAGCACTGTAAGTATGTTAATGAGGTGTCGGCTTACGCGGAGAGAGAAAAAATTTGATTCTAGCTGGAGCGGATAGGACGAAAAAAAGAAAAAAAGAGGGCAACAATTATGCGCAACTTGTTTAAGATTTAATTGATAATTATACGCATTTAATGCTATACATCCCGAGTTGGGCAATTTATACGTTTCTTATTCAAGAAGAATTTAAAATAAACATGTTTTTCAACACGAACAGATAATAAATAGTGCAATCATATTATATATTGCACGAATAAGCATTTTATTATAAGGTAACTATACTTAACATCTCTTATTACAAACTTCGTCTGCAGTATACTTTTCGGCTACACTCGAAAATTAACCCCCTCTATTATTTAACGGTCGATAAATTCCGCCCGCTTACAGTAGGGTAGCTTTCAATCTGCGTTACTTCGTCTTTACGAAGCTTACAGAGATCCCGGGGAACTTCGGCGTAAAAGAGAGGCGAGAAGTTCGATAATGAAATTACTGGTTTCGCAGCGCTGCTCAGAACTCGCCATGGAAATGTGAAACCTTCGACGTGCCGTTCCACTCGGAAATTTCTTGCCGGCCCGGCCGCGCGCAAGGGTGGGGAAGAACGTTATTCACAGTACTCGTATCCACGTAAAGTGCGTTACGCACGACGCTTGGAAACTTTGCGTTCGTGAGAAATGCTTTCCCTTTGCCGAAAGTTCTGAAAAGCGGTTGGAAAAGGAGAATCTCGCGAGAGTCGGGCAACGATGATCGCATTTAGCAGCTGTTTCCCGTTAATCCTTTTAAACATCGCTAACGTACATATCAATAAACATATAGAGTTTAGAACGAGTTAGGTAGACGAATATTAGAAGCATCTTTAGAAAACAAGTAATTTTATATTCTTTTATAATATCTCGTATTCTTTCTCTGTATGAAACTTTTATCTAACTTTGAATATATCTTTATCGTTTTTACATCCTTGTTCCTGATCTTTCAACAATCAATGCGTCAGATTCTCGTACATCAAACAAATAGTGCGACGTTTAAAATTCTCTTTCGTGAGCGACACTTTGCAGCAGAGATAACAATTTCATGTCTTTGACAATTAAACTAAAAAAAAAATGGGGCTGAAAAGGGCTGCGTTTAAGTGCGAAGCACAAACTATTAAACGCCGATGCAAAAGTTAACCGGCAGTTAACGTCCGATCTCGTTTTTCTTTCTTCTTTCTTTGAAGGAGAAGGGGGGGAGGGATCCGGAGGAAATGGGTGCAAGGAGATACCCGCGGAGATCAGTGACAGCAGACAGTTTCCAATTGTGTTGTATTCCGCTTCCTTTATGTTTGCTGAAGTGAACTTTGGGGCCACCGTAACTTCGGCAATAAAATTACGGTCTATCGACGTTCTCTTCGGAGGCCGCGATGGTAACGTCCTCCATCTCTCGTCTTCTCTTCCCGCCCGTCCCGCCTCCCTACGATCGTAACCTCATCCTCTTGGAGACGAATTATCCTCTTTTCTCGATTATGGCACAAATCCTTCTTTCGCCGCTCGATCCTGAGATACGTATAGGCTGTCCGCGAAGGGATGTAAAAAGACGATAATTTTGAGGGGATACCTTTTTCTTAAGATTCTTCTAGCATTCAGGGGAGGATACGGAGGAGAGAACGTATCTATTCGTATCCGCCTCATGATCCTTGCATCTCGGCCCTGGCCATTCGAGCGCCACGTAATCTTCATAGATATATTTCTCCCTCTCCATTCGTATACGACGGGGAAAAGTATCGCGCGATTCCGTGCTTTTTCTCGCGTGCGCGCGCGCGGGGCAAAGCGGAGGCTTTTCGGTGGTGGAATGTAGCGTACTCGGGGACACTCGCTTCTTCAGCTGGAAAGCCCGCTTACCAGTCGTCGAGCGCGAACAAAGTTTCGGGGCCGGGTCAAACTCGGCGAAGAGATCTTTAGGAATCTGCGAGTTTTGTTCTACGGCTGCAGATTTAAGTGGAAGAAACCCTATCCCTGCACCGTCCCTCTTCCCCTCCCCGTCCCTGCATCACTCCCCGACTCCACTCTGAAGAATCCCCTCTGCCGCGAGCTCCCTTCCGGGAGAAGCACCGAAAGCTCAAGTATCCTTTTTATCGCGGAGATAATATCGATTCTCTTCCTGACCTAACAACTTCAAAGACAATTCTGAATTAACGAATTATTGTAAGTTGAGTGTGGCAGAGGGGAGGAAAAACGAGAAAGAGAGAGAGAGAGAGAGAGAGAGAGAGAGAGAGAGAATTTTTCCCCGAAAATGAGACATTGATTTTGAGCTAATGAACGTTAAACTTTTGCTTCATAGAGCCGAAATTACCCATTTTCTTGTAAAGCTGAACAGAAAATATATATCAGGATAATTTTGAGGTAAAATCGGAGTTCCATTGTTTTATACGATAATACAGACAAAATCCCAGAGATAACATCGGCAGTAAGATTTTTCCCTCGACATGCCCGACATTGAAGGGATTAAATTCCAGTTGTTGTTTACCGTCGAGACACACAGTGTTTTTTATACTCCGCAGTTTTTCAAGAAGTTTTACGCTGGCTGTTGCAGCTTTAAACAGCGTTAATCCTCTCCCGCCCGTGGAAAAAGGTTCTAATGCTTTAGTTACGAGTCCTCGGAGGGGAAATTCCTCACCTGTATACCCGGGACTGGTTTCCCCCGTCGGCTGTTACCCGTGCGAAAATGCCGCTTACAACGGGCGCTTAAATTTCACCCCCGACGATTACGATGAAGTCCTCGAGATCCAGAATAATAAGCACGCGATTCGTCCCAAGTGGGTTAAATCTCGTGCCCGCGAGGTGATTTCCGTAAGCCGGGATTAACGATGCTTTATCTCGGTTAATTAGAATCTGGGATCTCTCATCTTTGCGCGGAATAGAAATGCGTTGTCGCGTACGACGTCTCGCTCCGTCAATGTTCTCCAATTTGATCCTTTGGAGAAATCGACTCGTAACAGTGTCTTGCGCAGACAGGATATTATTCCTCTCTGAATAGCATTGCGGTATTATCTATTTGAATAGCGAAGGTATATTAGCATATATACAGTATTATTTAAATAAAAATGGAACATTATCATCTCGTTCTGTGAATATTTTATGTATATAAGCGTATATCGCATTAGACTAAACGTTTGACATTTATATATCGATGAGTGGTTCTTTTAACTATAGAAATTATTTAATTCGGGAAAATTTATACGCGATTGTTAAATCTTTATGAATACTTTGATTAGACTAAAAAATCTTATATCATTGCTTTAAACTTTTCCATCTGTCTAGAAGTTAGATGAGATGCCAGTTTTTTGAAATTGAAAATAACGCAAGCGTCGCCGAATCGAGCCCGTGAAATGCAACGCAAAGTGCAAGCGTAATTCTTAATTACAAAGAACAGAATACATTCAATCTAAAATTATTTTATAACAATTCAAGACTGATCTTGTTTGTACATTGTTATACAAGTTGCTAACGTATTTACTTAGAAGTATATTACGTTAGTCGGAAATAAAACTCGGCAAATAGCATATTATGTTTTTTGCCTTACCGTGGAACACCGATCAGTTTCAATGAACCAATCAGTATCTATATACTGATCAAGATATTATCCAACTTCGTAACGATAAACAGAGATAGACATCGCTCATATATTTTTCATCTTACAAGCGAGAGAGTTAGCTCTCTCTTTCTCTCTCTCTCTCTCTCTCTACCGACAATAAATTCTCAGACACTTTAACTAATGCAGCCGGAGCGGCACATTGGTCCAAACATCATCCAACGTCCGGCAGTAAATCACACCTTACGAAGTCAGGCGTCTTCGACGATGGTACGGGTAAGTAGCATAAGTTTTCCGACCTTTTTACATGCTCACGCGTAACGACTTACGGCTTTGCGAGAAAGTTTCGCGCGGGAGAGAAAAATTCTCGCGGCGGCTTATCCTTCGAAGTCACCGTAATCCAACGGGACGTTTCAACCCTCGATTACTATGGTTAAGTTCGAGTAAAGTACCCGAGTGTTATGACGGGGCTCTGTTTTATCCTGATAAATAGATAGCGTTATATATATACTTTATACTTCCATACAGGATGTGTCTCAAGGAAGGAAATAAATATACAAATGTCCCGGAAACATAATGGTTCCGTGAAAAACATTTTCAATAAAATTGTATAATTTCGAGGAGAATATTCCGTGATCAAGTACGTTCTTTTTTTTAAATAGGGGCGATTTACCTCATCGTTTTTCATATAAAGATTTGAAGATACGGTTATCAGAAAATAAGTGGAGATATTTCATATTTTATTCTGTATGTTCTGAAATATCTCGTAAAACATACATTTTTCGATAATATTTAATATTTAATATTTTTATATACGGTATGACAAAAAGAATCGAGAGATTGATAACTTTATTTTTTCATGCACACACCAATGTAATAACAATAGGCAAACTTTTTCTTTACATGCAGCTAGTATTTTTTTACATTGATCAATTCTTTCAATATTATTCTATATATTTTATAAAATATAAGACGACCGAAAAATAAATGAGATATTTTCTGTATCGGGATAAAATATGAAAGTATCTCGTCAGATATTTGGGACGCTCTTTATACGCGGATACGAAATTCCTACTTTGACTTCCCTTCTCTTTAAACGGTTCATCCTCTGAATCATTCTGTGAGATGTCAAGAGTGAGCGGTGCATTTAATCGCAGTAGCAAAGGTCTTTATACGGATGGTAAGGAGAGCAGCTGCCTATAGGTGACGAAATGAATCTCGCAACAGCTCCTGCGAATCGATTCCAGGCAGATTAATCAGTCAGTAGTTAGCACGGCGGCGGAGCCCTGACGTATAACTCCTTACACGTCCCTTCGCCACATCCATTATCGTTCGCGCTGTAACCTGTAACGTGTAAGGTAAGGCTTTGGATTTCGCCGAGGGCCCGGCAACATCTCGCCCGCAGTTTCCTGCATTATCGCGCCGCGATGCGACGCGTTGTGTCGTTGCCACGTATAAAACGGATACGGGAAATTACAACTATATTATACGGCGTTACAACGTGCCGCAAGCTCCCGTAAATCGCGCCGTTAGTAGGACGTTACTGGATCTGCTGCAATTCAACTTCCGTACATACGATATTATCCCGTGTACAAACACTTGCTAATTTTCTCCTAGATATATACGTCGCAATGCTCTTTTTATTCTAAATACTAATGTAGCTTTTAGATGTGAATTTGTAGGTATATCATATAATAAATATATCGTACTCTCTAAAAGCCGAAGAGTGCATGGAATATATCACTTAAAACGAGTGAAATGCAATTTTATAAGATTTAGAGAGTATGTAATATATACTTCTCAATTAAGATACAAGGATTTCCAGAATATATCACTTAAAACGAGTGAAATGCAATTTTATGAGATTTAGAGAGTATGTAATATACTTCTCAATTAAGATACAAGGCTTTCCTAAAATTTTTCAAGAGCCATCCTAGGAGCATATATACATCTGGTGAATAAAACTATTACGTTTTATTGCGCGATAGTTATTCACAGGCGTGCACGCTAAAAGGAGCAATGAGGATCCCCGACGGGTTAATAAAAGCCGCGCCACTTCGTTACGTCATCGCTTCCCGATCCCCACAGGGAATATTTTGTTCGGCAGCTGTTTCCAGCTCGTTAGCGATTTTCCTGTCAACAAACGCGCCGAAACGCAATTTCGAAAAGCCGATCCTTCAATCGCGTATCGAATGGCCGACGTGTAACACCGTTCTAAAAAACGCGCTTTTAAAATTACACTCTTTACGCCCCGGCCCGCGCGCACGATCAACCGGCCCGCGCGCCTAAAATTGCGCTGTAGCCTGCAGTTTTCCGAAACGCGCGCCGCGCGACACAAAGGGCCAAAGCAGGCTTAGAACACGATCCGCCATTCAAACATTGAGTTACACGATACACCCTTTGGTACTATACGGAACTACTTATCTGATACTCCCTCGCTATCCCCCTAGTTCCTTCCATGCATTCTATCCGCCGAATATGGCTCGCCCGCAACATTTTTCCGGGGTTTTCCCGATGGGAAAACGAGACGCCGAGTCAGACCGAGGGATCGAGGGGGGGAAATTATTCAGGGATTAAAGTGAATTTCTCCAGGATCACAGCCTCGGCAATGGAAACGCATAATCCCGTACGTGCGTGTACGTGCGCGTGTCTATGATCGCGTACCGTAAATCCACGGCCGAAATCGGCGCGGCGCCCGGTGCATTCGGCCGATTGCGAACGTGTGTGACCCCTGTCGCATACGCGAATCACAATTTGCATTGATCATATGGCGCGGTCGTGGACGGTGTTTGAACTTAATAAGAATTTTAATTGAATTAAATAAACCGACCGATTGAGAATCATGCCGGCATATTCTCTCTCCCATTCTCGCTCCGTCTCCCTTCACATATTTGCAATCCGCTATTGCTGTCGCGACTGTTATCGGGTTACAGAGCTTTCCGCGAAATACCGCTAATCTCCACCGCCCGTTCCCAATGATAGTCCACTTCGAAATAATCCTCAGGCCGGTCGGTGTTTTTTTAATTAATTGGCTAATTGAAAGTCCGATATCGCGACGATAAATTTTGCCCGGATTTCATTTGGTTTTCTTCGCATTTTTTGCGAAAATCAAAATTTTTTGTCGAAATAATTTTATCGGATCAATAATTTCATGCGTGAATAATACACAAGGGGTAAAGCCTTTTTATTGTCATTCATCATCAATTTTACGCGAGAAATTTATATCTCATAAATTTCCTTTTTTCACCGTTGGAAAATTTGTGTTAATTATGTAAATATAACATAAATCACATGTTCTAAACGGTCCACTTAAATTTTTGTGTTAATTTAACATAATATGGATGTGTTAAATGGTAACACCGATACTATGTTAAAATATTTCAACAGAAAGGAAATGTAATTTTGATCGTAATTTGAGATTAATTATGTGTACAATTAACATAACTTTTTATTTTATTTTCTGTGTAAATTTTTATTCCCACTTCTGTCATAGAGTAAAATAAAACATTCTTTTTCTGTAAATTTTAACACATTTAATAAATACATTCAAATTGTGTTACTTTAATATATTTTTTTAATTATTTTAATAATTTTACATTTTAAATTTGTTAAGTTTAATTAACACAGCAGGCATATATATTAAATCTACACATGTATATGTTGATTATTTTACACAAAAATTTTAACAAGAACCTTTTTTAACAAAACTACAAAAATTTTCCAACAGT
>NC_092368.1:415297-586440 GCF_030848805.1 Temnothorax longispinosus | reverse complement strand
CTGACCGTTTTAAAACACTTAAAACGTTGTTAAAGAGACGTTTAGCTGGCAAAAAGAAGCGCTCGTCACTTTTGCCCCCTCGATCCCGACACATCTTTCTCGTCTCAATCAGCCGCGAGTAATCTTCTTTCCGCGCACCAACGGAGAACGATCGTTCCTCAACCGTTACCGGCCCCTAAAAGCGCGTTTAATTCGCGCTAAAAATATGCGCGTCATCGCTCGTGCTTTCCCGATGCGATCGGTTGGGAGCAGATTTTCCGGCTCTCGCTCCTCATCAAGGATGATCTTCTGCGCGATGAAGAGGTTTCTCGTCCGCGGCGGCGCGGGCGGAAATAAGACGAACACTTCTGCTTGGGAAATGAAGCTCGTTATTGTCTGCCTTCGAGTCTCGACGTTTTGCGGAATTTCCGCCTCGCTTTCGAGACATCGTCGACAACTTGCGTTGTCACTGACCTAATTTATTCTCTCTTTCTCTCTCTCGCTTTCTCGTTCGAGCTTTTCCGCCAAGTTTATCCGCTGAAACGGCGTTCACTCCGGGATCTCTCCTCTCTCTATCGCGCGCGCGCGATTCTTCGCACGGAAAACTTGGGCTCGGCTTCGCGGAATAACTCGTTTGTACGGGGCAACGCGTCCAAAGCGGTGCGAAATAATTTCTTTGTTCGCCGGGAGGGAGATCCACCGACACGGACGGAACGAGATTTCGAATGGTTGTGGCAAATGAAATTCTCGAAACTTGCTGCGAGCCAGTTTGCGCCCGCTCGTTTTTTACTTTCGCTGTCGTTGACGCAAACTTCGATAGCTCGTGCGCGAATTCTGTGCTGAGTTCTTGTTGGAGATCCGCGGTTTATAAACCAGTTTACATTACTTTACAAACCTTTATTTTGTTTTTGTTCAATTTATAAATGCTATAAATATTTAAGGACATATATCTACACAAGTGTATATTCGAAGGAAAAAATATCCTCCTCCTCCTCTGTCCATTTATCCTCGAGAGGGCTTGATGGCACCATAGAAATTTTCATCATATGGAGTCGACGGTGGTTTTCCAGCTTGCTTTTTCCTGGGCTAGTTGAATGGTATCGTATAGCTCAGCGTTTAGAAACTCCCTAGTTGGGTCAACCCAACGAGTGGGTGATCTGCCTCTTGGTGCGTGGTGGATCTTGCCTTTTGCCTTCAACCTTGCCTTCGATCATTAGTTTTTCAATCATATCTGTTCTTATAGAGATATGGCCAAGGTATAAAAAATATCCATTCCTTATTTAATTTTTTTGTTAAAAGGTATAAAATAAGTAATATTAAAGTAAATTGAAATACACATATTTAAAACATCTTGACCATATTATCTATACAAATGAAGGATCATGACTATAAATAGAACTATGGAGGCTCGTGATCAAGATAGGAAGAAAACATAATGAGTGATTATGGCTGGTCTCTTCTAATTGTAAGAGAAACAGACTCAATAGCTTTTACAAGAGAAAAATACTTATACATATAAAACATTTTTAATATCTCTTTTGAATTATAAATTAAGTTATTGCAAACATAAAATGTTGTACTCTTTAACTTTTATACTGCTACTTCTTTTTCCTGAAATTTTAGCACTTACTATTTATTGCAAAACCTTGAAATTGCAATAGAGGTATTTCTAGAGATGTAGGAATTTTTTGGTTGGTATATTCAGGGTAAAAAAAAAAAATTGGAAATATAGTAAACTAGTGATATTAGTTTCCTTTTCTTTTGGCAGAATCGGCATTATACATAGGATCGTTTCATTGTATTTCGTAATTAAAGACGAATTAAAGAATTTGATCTTGCCGCAATTCGCGCACTTTGTTTCGATTGCGAATTGTTCAACTATTTTCAAAGGGATGTTTAATTTTTTGGGGGGAAATAAAAACGGTTTGCGCAGCGACAGTTTTCAGAGTTTCTGGATTCGTTTTTATTCGTCGGCATCTACCGATGCAAATTCTCTCTGTAACGGCAATATATTTCTTTGGCCCACCGACAACGTATACCCGTGCCGACACGTCACTTTGTTTGCTTTCCATTTATTCTCTTGAATTCGAGCTCGTTCGTGCTCGGTGACGTTCATTAACTGCAAAGATACATTCCGTCTCGTCTCACCGAGGCTCTTTCTCTCGATTTCTCCCGCGCGGAAGGAGAGCAAGAGAGGCTTCTCCGTCGGAAGTGAAACAACTCGCCCGTATGTAGCGACGACGGGGAAAAAAGGAGAGAACACCATTCTTTTCGCGACAACGCGGATAACCGGCTGTCACGAGAGAGAGAGAGAGAGACACGAGATGTGATCGGCGGAACAATTTCCGATTGCCCGAGACAGACGCACGAACGGCTGTATTGAGCTATATCATTTTACTCACAATCAGATTCGCGGAGTCATAAAGTTTCCCGGTGTTGAGATAAAATCGGCCGCGCGCCATTCCCTTTGAGAATTTAATAGCCAGTTATGACCGCGCTCGCGGCGTCTCCCCTGCGGAGATCTTAGTATTTAGTTTAGTTTACTCTCGACAGAATCCTTCTCATTGTAATCCTTCCTCTTTTCTCCTTCCTCATCTTCCTGCCTTTGAATCAACGCGCATCGTCGTTATCCAATTTTTCGTAGGGCGATTTATCGCTCTTTCTACGCCTTTCTCGAGAAAACGCGGATAATCGGGATCACGTCTGTTAGCGAGAATTAACAGCGAACTCTCGCGCAAATTGAGCGCCGTCGGAAGTTGAATCCAGCGCGGCGGCGACAACGACACCGTTGATGTTGGCGAACTACGGGAGAGACGGCGACAACGGTCCTTCATTTGAAATTAAAATACCGCGGCTTTATCTCGCGGCCGGCGCGGCGGCGGATGCGAGGCGAGAACATCCCCGAACAAAGAAGCCAACGACGCGCTGTTTTCAGGGCGCCACGAGCCCTTAACCCCGTGAATATTCGCATTACGCGGGGGAGGACATATTTCTTTATTTTCGCTCCATTCCAATAAAAAACGCTGATTAAATATTCCACGCTGCGCCGCTCTCGGCGGGGTAGAAGAAATATTATGTTAATCTCGCTAATATTTCTCTCGGCTGATGTTCTTTCGGTAATGTCCCCCCTTTTTTTCCCCCTTTTCGTTAGAACGAGCTTTACAAGGATGTCATTTCGTGCACCCTTATATTCCATGCAGGCGCGAGAAATTGCTGTGTTTACGAGGCGCACTGTACGGCATCATCAACTTCTAGTCGGCGATGGCGATCACCTATAGCGCTATCAAGAAAACACTTCGCGAAGTGTATTCCTCGCGCGAGTGTCGGGCGCGATTATCTTCGGCGAGCGAGCGCGGCGGAGTAGGTACGCTTCGCGAGTTTCGTAAAGGCTCGTTTTATCGCCCCCCTCCTCTTCTCTCGTTTTCTCTGTCGGTTTTATCGCCGTGTAAACCACTGCGCTCACCCGAACGCATCGGCGACTTTTATCTCGGCAGTCGCGGGCTTTCACGGCCAATAAACATATTGCTTGCTGGTAAATATACCCAATTCCAGGGACGTTGCGCCGCGCGGTCGTAAAACCGCGTCTCTCTCTCTGAAACCGATCTATCCGCGGTTTACGCCGGCCGTTTCGCAGCCTGATCGAATCACGATCGCGCGATTTATCAGGCAGCTCTCTCTTCTTCGGGGAAAACGCGGGGAATCTATCAGATCAGGGTTTTGCGAGTGCCGTTTAAGTGAATTTCGCGGCTCGTACAAGAATTAATCAGAAGCGAATTAATCCGCCGAGAACAAAAGCATTCCGGTGCTTTCTTACTCGCCCTGTTAACGTTAAAACAACGTCCTAAAATAATATTTTATTTTCGTTACAAGCTGTGAATATTGGGATTCGAGGGATCCAATATTTATTTCACTTTAGCTACGTTTTACGATGCCGTATCTTTTTTTACGCAAAAACGTGACTAAATCTTTCTATATAGATATAAAAACAAATGTCCTGACTTACTGATTGACTCATCAACGCCCAGCCTCCGAACCCCTAAACCTAGAAACATGAAATTCGGGGAGTATATTTCTTCCATGATGTATAATAAGCACCTACTAAGAAGAGATTTTTAGAAATTCGATCTCTAAGGGGGTGAAAAGGGGTAAAATGTATTTACACGGATTCCTCAATATCTCCAACTTTTTATTTAAAATAGTTACATACCGTAGCGAAGCACGCGGGTATCAAGCTAGTCAAAAATAAGGTCGAGCGTGGGCGCGCGCACGAGTTTGCCCAACGAAAACGCGGTTATTTAACTTATCCGGCTTGAATTCGTAAATTAGGTGCGGATATTCATCATAATTGTATCGCCGTTAAACTGATATCGCCATAATTATACTCCAACGCACGCATCCTCGCCTCTCATTAATTATGTTCATTAATAACACGGGCAGCGTAGTAAGCGTGCCGCGTGGATTTTTAATCCCCATAAAGCTTCCTTAAACTGTAGCTAAACATTTGTTAATTATGCTTGCAAGTACTTTTATGCCGCTCACCGTAATTGGCCTTTAGTGTAACCTTATCCCTAGAATCTCTTTTAGAACTGCCTGAATATTAAAAAAACGTTTAGAGCAATTTTGAACCATTTTTTTTAAGATAACTTAAAAACTGTTAAAGATAACTGAACTTTGTTTTCGCTCAGTTGTAATGCCAAATGTTTGTTACAACGTGTTCCTAACAAATTTCGTTTATTTATAGTGAGTTTATTGTTATAACAAATTTTTTGAAGGTAGATTTTTCATGAGTAATTTGGACCATGTTGGGCAATGTGGAACACTTTATTAATTTTGCAAAAAATAATTTTTCTCGCATTTTAAGGCATATTAATAAAGAAATAATATATAATAATTATTAGATTATATATTTATTATATTCTAATTTATTATAAACTCTAATTTTTTTGTGTTTTTTTTGTAACAAATATATGTAACATGTTTAAAACTTTTACTCATAATAATATACGTGTACTTATAATGTATATTCGTCATAATATTATTACTCCTAAAAGAAAGAAACAATAAAATATAAAATGCAATACTTATAAAAAGTACTATACAAACTTTCTCAAGAGAGAGAGAGAGAGAGAGAGAGAGAGAGAGAGAGAGAGAGAGAGAGAGAGAGAGAGAGAGAGAGAGAGAAATATCTGAAAGGCGCTTAGTCATAATTCATGAGAGATAAAAATTGGAGATTCATATACTCGGTCAAGGGTAAACCCCTTTCGCGGCGTTGACAAAAAAAGAAAGACGCGCGCGAAAACGACAGACCAACGGCTGTGCCCGGCGAATTATCACTTTAGATGGATGAAATTTTCTCCACGATAAAGGAAAGGTGATGCCACGGTTAATGAACATCGACGAGTGAACTTGCACAAATTTGGTGGAAGCAAGGCAGAGCAAATTGAGTGAGGCGGTAACGGAACTATTGATCCGGGTTACTCCCCCGTCCGGTGTTCCCCCTTGGCTCCCTTCGAACGCCCCAAACATGCCGAGACCCCCTTCACCCTGCTGCGACGGCCTCAAGTCAGACGAAAAATTCCGTCTGCTAGACGCCATCGCGAAATTTTCTAAGACAGTGGCGTTTATTTCAACGGCCCCGAGAATACGAGATCGACGGCTCAATATAAAAGAATCCACATGATACAAAAACGCTCAGTTTTTATACGGCAGCTTTTTTTGTTGGAAGCCACTAATGGCCAATTAAATATCCCACATCCGAGGCTTTCATGACAATCTATTTTCGATATTTTCGCAAAGTGGAGAAACAACATCATACATTCGATTATAATATTATCTCTTTAGTTGACTTCGTTACCAGGACGAAATGTTACAACGAAGTGTATTACGCGCGATATTTCTTCAGTCGTTATGGCGATTCGATAGATTGTCAGTTTCACGATTCGATTTCGTCGTATCAGCGAGCGAATTTAAATTACTAGATCGAACGAGCGGTTTTGTAAACAGCATGGAGAGGTACAGCGGGCGAGAGAGCGCGAGTGGGGCGCGCAGGAAAGCGGGGGGGAGACGCGGGAAAAGAGAGATAGAGAGGCTTTTGTCGAACTGATAACCGCGAGCGAATATTGCCTTCCTACATCACTTCTCTCTCGCTCTCTCTCCCTCTCGTTTCCCTTTCTCTGTCTCAGCATCTCGTCCCCTCTCGAATATTCTCTCGCTAATCTACCTGCAATTACAGCAAACGGATTTTCAGTAGCGCCGTATATAATTCAACCGCTGTCGCGCGTTTCATCGATAATTCGACGCGTATTGCGCGCCATTAGTGGAAGTCGAGAAGAACGCGCACGCCGTTTAAATATATGCTAATGATAATAATTGCGAAACTCATTGTTGCCCCGAGATTGTTAGATAATTATTCGGCGTGTAGCTCGTCAACGGACGATAATGAGCGGCGTGATCGTCTATCCGGCTGGTGTTTCTAATTTACTGGTCTAATTTACTGCATGGTTCCTAGCGTACTGGTACCATTGAAATTCGTAACATTCGGCTTTTCATTTAAAAGCAAGAATTATGATTAATTAGCAAATTTGAAGAAAAAAAATTTCCCGACCCTGACACAATATAGAGTTTGAAATTAAATATTAGGTTGAACTAAATCTCCTTCTCGCAAAATTAATTCGGTGGATAAATTTTTATAGCGACTAACTCAGTTATTTAATTTCCATATCTGGTAATCATGTAAATTTATTTCAAGATGCGAAGTACAAAAAAAGCCCGTTAATAATAACCTGCTCGTTTTGCACCGATATATATATATATCTATCCGTCCATCTCTACCTTTATTTCTGGCACAAATTCTGCTTAAAATCATTTCTTCACGCTCGAAATATCGCGCTGCGTACGATTTCCAATTATAATTTATCATTATCTCATTATTAATGTTTATTTAATTATTAAATAAATTGCTTACTTGCATATTCGCGTGGTCAAATTGGGAAAAGCTGCACAATGGGTTGTATATTTAAATAAAGAACCACATCGCGGAAGATATGATTTTCGAAAACAATTGGCAGAAATGATTTCTTTTTTTTATTCATTTCAACGAAATAGCCGCGCGCACGAACGAAAGTTAAATATTATCTACTCGACAATGTGCATTACCCCGAAAAGGTATAGCTGATGTACATAAGATGAAAAATCAGCGGCGCGTGGTTGGCGAGGGTGCGCACTTGACTCCATCAAGCCGCAGAGCGATGTAGAGCGAGGAGGAGGAGAAGGAGGAGGGGGAGGTACGAGATAGGGGTGAGAGAGTGGGAGCTGAGCAAGCATCGGAAATCGATAACGCAATCTGGCCGGCGTCGCGGCGAACATTTCGGCGTGACGGCGCGACGTCGGCAGACTGATATGAGCCGCCGAATGTGACAAACGTTCATAATGCAAGTAAGTAAGAGGGAGAGAACGTTTTTCGTGCCCTCCAACCCCCTCCCACCCCCCGCGAAGAGCGCTCGGGCGAAGTCGAGACCTCGGGACCAGAGGCGACTTCGTTCCGGGTTGCCGGACGGAGGCACGGAAATAAATGGATACCATCGGTCACCGTCGCGAATGACCGCTTTCGCGCCGCCGGGTATTGTTCATTAACTTTTCCGGCCGCCGATTAATTGCGCGCTCCTGTCGCCGGCGAAAAATCTGGCCGCGCTCGGGAAAACGAATTGGCCTAGCGCAAAAAGCGCGGCCACGCGAACAAGCCGGACGAGCTGACCCAAGTTGGCCAGATAGTCGACGTGGCTTTGTCACTGTTACTATTGTTGCGCAAAAATGCATTCACAATGGCCGCCTCGTAAAGGTACCATTTAAGTTTGATTCTACAGTCATCGTGTGCCTGAAACTCGTCGCGAACACACAGCGCTTCAGCGCTTATAAGCAACCGAGCGCGGTGGGTTATTTTTGTGAGATAAAAAATATAACGTTCCAGTTTCTATTTCATGAATTCAGCTATTCATAAGCTTTCCGTATTATTTTTGTTACTGTTTGCTATATATTATCTTGCAATGTGAAAATGATTAAATTATATTTTTGTTACTCCTGGTTAAAAATTTATGTTTGTCAAAGATGAGCATGACGTATAAGATCAAATCGTATTATATCAAATGTTATTGCGATAAATAATTTATCGCTTTATTCCTTGCAGAATTCAACTTCAGATAATGTCGTGTCAAATAATGGTTTTGTTACCTCGAGATAAACTAAATTTAATATTGTGCTTTATATAGCTTCTTAGGACAGTTTTATCTGATACTCTCTGATTCTTAAAACTGACAGTTGGACATTAATAAGCATCGAATTGTCAATTTCCAAAAGTCAAATATATATATATATATGGAGTAATTTTTAATACAATAACATCATTTTCGGTACAATATATGTACATATCATAAATGTTACACTCTACTAATCTAGTTTCACACAATTTTTGTACTTTTCATAAGTAAATTTAGCACATTGGAAGATGATATCTACATAATATATGTTATTTTCGTATCAATTTTAAAAAAATAATAAACTATTCATTCCTTACAGTCTTGCCGTTATTTCGATTTATTGTTAGATCTAAAATATTTTTAAATTGGAATTATACTCGAATATACGTTTTGCAATTTTTTCTTTTTACTTGTAAATCAAAATGATATTTTTGACTCTTTTACTTTTATTTTAATTATTTTTATTATAAATACGCATATCAATTCGCGATATATCATTTAATTTAATTTAATGTTTATATATATATTATGTATATTCAAGTAATTCACCGTTAATGAAGACTGAGTAAAGTTTGGTTTGTAAAGTGTTTAATTAGTCTTTTTTGAATAAATAAACTAACACCTAAATATACTTGCTCGTCCTTGGCCTTTGAATCTGATTAAGGATTATATTTTTGGTTACATTTTTTTGAAACTGCCTCACTGTGTGCGATTTGCGCAAATTCGCGTGGCGAGTCCGCCGTCTTTGAGTGACACGTAGGTATATCAAGCTATCTAAGCCAAATTACCAGAACATAAAAAATTTTATATGGAATTAATTTGCTAATTATTTGCTATTTTCTGCTTTTAAAAGTAATTTTTTTGCTCCAGTTATTAAAAAGTTACGAAGGGCTGGATAGCTTAAGATTAAGCTATTCAGCTTAAGATTAAGCACATTTTTTGCTCCAGCTATTAAAAAGTTACGAAGGGCTGGATAGCTTAAGATTAAGCTATCCAGCTTAAGATTAAGCACATTAAAGAAATTAATTTCTCACATTATTATAGCATCAGAATGTTCTCAGAATTATTTGCTCTCAAGATATCTAAGTCTCGAATTTTTTGTTTGCAAAATAATTTTTTTTTAAATTTATATTTTACTCATTATATAAGTCTGTTTCCCTTTCTAAAAAAATCATGTCATCGATACTTGAATCTATCAAAGTATTGTTGTCAATACTTCGCGATGCCGATTGGTTTTCTCCACTGCGCTTACTTCATGAGCATCTGTCATGTCGTATATTTTGACAGTTTTGTATATCAAAGGGTTAATGTTGTAATGTAATAGATTAAATAGATAAATAGCGCGTGCGTAGCGCATGTCTGTGATGTCTGGTATAATATCTCATTTTTTTATTTTTTCTATATCCCTATTAGTTATTACAGAAATAATTTTTTGCTTTGACTTATGTATATGCTGTTTTTTACAATTAGCTATCCAGTCTTTTGTAACTTTTTAATAGTGTGCAAAAAATAGCAAATAATTAGCAAATTAATTCCATACAAAATTTTTTGTGCGTTCTGATAATTTGGCTTTAGATAGCTTAATATACCTGACACGCCTGGAGTCGAGAGGATCGATCGGACGCGACAAAGTTCGTCTGTCTCGGAGTTTGCACAGAGCGGAGAGAAGAAAGCGAAGAAAGAGTTCGCGGAGGGATGAGACAAAGCGCGGTGACATATAGGAAAGGGCCAGGAATTGTCTTCTCGTTCGGCGCGCGAGCTGCTTTTCGGAAATATATATTCGGGCCGGGCAAACACATCGCGTTGTCGAGCAACGACTTTGCTTGCGCGCACGCGCGCAGGAAAACGCACGGGAAAAATCGAATTACGAGCGCGCTCGCGAGAAATATTAAAAATATACGGTGAGACAATGCGCGAAGTGTGTTGAACGGGAAAATAAAGCGGGGAGCGTTTTAACGCCGAAGGGTTTTATCGACGCGCCCCCGCCTTTCCGCAACGAAATATGACGCGCACAGCCTAGGATCGAGAGACGACCTCACGAAGAGAATCAATTTTCGTTCTTTCGTTCCTTCGAAATAACACAGTTCAACACTTTATGTCCCTTAACCCTCGAAATTGTTATTTATGTAAAGTATCGATTGCCACTCCAATCAAAAATGATTAGTCGAATTGACGTCGATGAACGATATCGAATACAGATTTATATTTTTGTCATCTTTGATTTCGTTATAGTTATTTTTATGTTAATTGAGCAATCACAAATATTTCTATAAGATTTCTGTTATCTTTCGACTAATTCTACATCGAATCGATGTAAAATCGAAAAGCACAGTATGCAAAGCACGGTAGAAATCTGACAGAAATATTCGCAATTGCTCAATTAATGTAAAAACAATTTTGATAAGAACAATATTTTTACGCAAAATAACAAAAATATCAATCAGTATCCGACCATTCATCGACACATCGATGTCAAATCGACATTGATTTGACAAATGATTTCTGGCTGGGACATTTTATTTAGGGTTGTGCCATAAATTTCAAGATTACGTCTACGTGGATTGTTTACGTATTGTTTACGATATGTTTACACAAAACTTTTTTCATGTAAATAAAAAAGTAATGTAAATTACAAATTGGATAACAAAATATAGAGAAAATAAATTTACACATGTTAATATATTTGGGCGTTGATATTAAAAATATTAAAAATTAAAATTTAAAAAGTAAATAATAATATATTAAATTTTTATTATATTACACAACGCGGATTTAAAAAATAATTTTGGACTATATTTAAGTTATAAATGCATTTTACTTCAATTATTTATAATGTTATAAATGCATTTTATTTCAATTATTTATAATTTTATGATTTATATGTTAATATGTAGTTAATGTAGTGAGATGTAAAAGAAACATGATGCTAATTAAAAATATTATTTGTTGACCTGTAAGCTTTTAATCGATAAAAAGCAATATTGCTTAATTCGCGATTGCAATATATACACAATAGATATAATCTTATTTAAAATATTTATTTCCTTTTTTTCATAGGTAAATAAAAAATCAAAATCTTAAAAACCGTTATTAATTTGTCAATCGTGGCATCTTAAATTGTGCCTAAACTAACAACTGATGAAAATAACACAAACAAAATATAAATTTCTGATATTTCTGACTGAAAATATGAATCTTCGAATATGAAGCTTCGATTATTCATAGATTACTTATTGATTACATATATGACCCGTTAACCATAGTTTACATTGTATACATTGTAATATACACGTAGGTGTAAACTATTGTATTTTATGCGTAAAATACAACATTAAACGCACAACTCTGGTTTTATCGAGCAGATTATTTTTATCCCACTCGCAATGGGCTTTCCTTTGACACGAGTATCGAGACACTCCGGTACTTTTTGACTCCGATAAAAGATCGATAGCCGAAGGAGCTCTTTGCGAATTCAGGACTGAGGATGTGAATAGATAATTAAAGCCCATCTGCGAGGTCTCGACTTCTTAGCGCGATACAAAGGGAGCACCCGATAGCCGCGCGAACAAAAGTCCTCTTACGGCACCGTTACGGCGGTAAATCCCCCGAGCGACCTAATAATAAATCGATTGTGAGCCGCGAGCGCTCTTTCATATTTTACAGCATGCGCTTGAACGCCGCCCGACGAGTCCGGTAAGTCTGACATATGGAATATTATAATAGGGATTTATGTTATTCCGCGGCATTTCTTTTCACCGGAAGGGACGACATCCCCGCCGATGCGCGAGGCAACAGCGCGATATGAGTGATATGACCGAGCGCGGGTTTTGCAATACATCTATATCGGTTGTGTAGTGAATACACCGAGGCTCTTTGTAGCCAACCATAATCTGGAAAATTGTTTCGTCTTTTATCGGTTAGTTTAACAGAATTTTCCCTCGTACGTTTGCGCGAATTAAGCGAATTAAATACAATAGAACACCTATAGATGATTGAAAATTTTATCGGGAGTCGGTACAATCCGTTTACAATCCTTTTGACATTCAACGTCGAATACCTCCGTAACTAACTTTCCACAAATTAACGACTGGGAGTATTGCGAAATTATTTCTCTATGCGTCTCTCGCCGTAACATTTATACCGTATTGTTTGACGACACCGACCTCGGGGAGGAAAAACGAGAGGAGGGTGGAGGAAGCCGAGAAAAGCCGAGCATCCAGTCGCGAACGCTGTCACGATAAAAGGACAGAAAGCGAAGTATAATTCCGCGGTTTGCGGCGGCCAGAGCCGAGAGCTGCGCGAAATTCATTCCGGCGGGGGAGCTTATAAAAGCTACTCGCGAGTCGCGACGACGACGGCGAACAATACGCCGTCGAATGCATTCGGGAGCGAACGACGTCGTCGTCGTCGTCGTCGCTACAGAGGCTTCGATCAAACGAAGAATACCTATCCGCAAGCTTCGGAGCTTGCTTTCCGAGCGCGAACTTTTCAGTATTTGTCCCCCGGATATAACGCACACAGTGCTGCGCTTCGCGCAGCTATCGCCGAACAAAAACCCCTGGCGCGAGGGCTGAAATATGAGGAAACGTTATTTTTTAAATCTCGCAAAATAAAACAATACGGAACTAACATAATCTAAACAGTCCTGGTGAGCGCTCCAGTTCTCTCGCGAAATAAAAACTGCAGTGTAACAAAAAGCCGCGCGCGCATTTTTACAACTCGGAGAACACTTCGGAATATATAGGTATATTCTCGCGAAATATTCTTTGATGGGGTATTATCGCCGGGAGTAAGCCATCCGGTGTAAGCCATCGTCAGCTTATCTTTCCCAGTATCAAAGGGAGCTCTGACGCTCGCGATATGCGATTATACGACTATTACGGAGCTATGAATATCGGCGGCGACGCCGACGGTGTAACGAGATGCGTCGAAATCGCGATCGCACGCATTCCCAATATTTACGCGCGATTATACAACGCGGCATTATCAATCTTTTGTAGCGGGAACGACGAACGTGCGTCGAACGAATATATCGCTTCGGACATCAATTCATCGGCGGGGAAATAAAATGGACACGCGCATGAACGAGGTATTTCGCATCGCACGGTCGTTACATCAAACGGCACCGGATTCCTGCGGTATTTAAATTATTTTCAATGATTGTTGTTGCCACGAGGTTAAAACACTGGAAAGCGAACTTCCAGCTCCTTTAATGCGCCCAGGGCGGTCAATTTGCACGCGTATTATTTTCCACGCTCATTGTAATTAATTGCCATAGGCAGACGCGATATATTCTCAACATGTTGTGTTTTCCAATATCCATTTTTTTTTCTCTGGAAATAATAATAATAAAACGGAGCGATTATATAATCCCCGCGAAGGGGGTAACGCACAACTGTTGCGAGAGGCGATCGAAATCGACGCCGACGGTTGGAACGAATGGTCAAGAGTGCTTCTGGCGTTAGAAGCTCTCTTCGCCCGCGAATGCAAATGGATTAAGAATTAAACTCCCTTTACCATCCTTTCCGATTCGACACAGGCAAGGATACAGGATGGGCTCTCTCCGCCAATCGAGGACTCCATCGGAGTCGATAACGTTCGGGTCTCTCTTGCTCCGGGTCAGCACGCGCGAATCTCTGACCCGCATTCCAGCTGCGCTGTGTCCTTTGGCATCGATCGACCGAACGGATTAATATAATTTCCGGCTTGTACCCGACTCGAGAGTCAAACGGAAAGGTCATCAGATTTCCGGTATCGATCCGAAGTTCGCCGGGGCGAACTTGTCTCACCTTACACACAAATATCAATATTGCACATTATTGACTCGAGATTATCGATACTTTGTAATATCGCTTTGTGACATATCTATTACGTATAACGTGATAGCCGTATTATAAGCTGCAACATTACAAAGTATCGCGATAATTTTACATATAAATGCGTGTATAAAATTTCAGTATATAAATATATACATAATTATTATATATTACTGCACATTGTATCAAGAAAATATCTGGCTAGATACACGGATTTACATTGAAATTCTCTGTCGCGCGTAAGAAGGGGGGGGGGTGTATCTTGCGGGACGTGGGATGCAGGATACTCCAGTATGACGCGCATCCGCCCAAATATTCATGGATAATTGAATTAGTCGCAATTAAGCTCGATACCGATCGCGAAGCGGCGAAACATATCTAGCCTCCACGTTTAGGCAAATAGCTTGGAAATTAAACACACATGTGACTCTTCCCATTCTCCCCCCCCCTCTCTCTCTCTTTCTCTCTCCTTCTCTTTCTTTCACTTTGGTTTCTCATTTAATATGCATAATACGTAAAAAATAAGAACGTGTAAAAGGAACACGTAAAATAACATGAATAATAATCTGATTTAAAATTATATGAATAATATTTCGCTTTGATACGACTTATACGTATAAGTATACTATAAAATAAAAAGAAAAAGTATCTAAATATAATACATATAATTTAAAAAATTATAAATGATTTATATTCGAAATATGCCAAACGAAATCATCAACTAAAGTAATAATTTCGGGACATTTGTTCTCAAAAAGCAACAATAATTGTGCTCTTTTTGTTCATGTATTTTTTATAGTACACATTTACTATTCATAACGTTTTAATTTCAGCAAATCCCCTAATATCTTTTTTATATTTTTCAAAGCTATTATTTTGTAAAAAAGTATTTTATTTCCCTGTACCACTCAATGATTCAAATGTAAAATTCTTTTTATTTTTCCACTTACATTTGTATTAAATCGCGATGTTTGACGTTCGCCTCGTCCTTATTGTCTTCAATTATGAACGTCCAATATAATCACGAGGAATTAAAAGATATCACGTTGCCGTCCGCGTCGTTGCAATTCCGTGTTCTCAAACATCCGAGGGCTCATTTCTGCGGAGGAGGAAAACGCGTCGTAAAAATTGGCCGTTCGTTGTCGCCAGCGTAAAAGCGCGACGGCGTAATTAACGTGGCGTAATTAAGCGGGCTCATTCGCGCGCGGTAACGATCTTTATGCTGACAAGCTGTCGAGAGTCGCGTACGCTCGCCCGTAAACGTAAAATGGTAGCGGAAGGACGCTTTTGTAGATCGTGGTGGCGGATAGCGATCCCTGGGTTCGTCGGTAATTGAACGGGATCGTTACTCGAACTAAATAGAGGGGAGGTAATTAACCCTTTCAGAGTCTTTATTTATCAAAGAGTGACTTGGACCGCGTTCGTGTCGATTATTCCTGCAAATGATTATTCTTACATACTTAGTGGAAAATTTTTATCTTCCACCTTTAAAATTTTCAAAGATAATCCGAAAAATTATCAAAAGTTATTTTTGCAAACTCCCCTTTTTGTTAAAATTGACTTTTACAAAAGATTTTGAAGTGGTGTTTTTCTTTTATTAAAAAAAGGACTAAATTTGTAGAAATAACTGTCTGTGCAGGAAGAATTTCATGGAAGAAACTTTTGTAATAATCTAATAATTATGACACACAGGGCTCGAGCCAATCTCGCCGTTGAGAGCCGTTCAATCGGAAAAAGCTTTCGAAAAAACACCTCGTGAACGAATACTCGCGCCAGTCTCTTTCTCTTCATGTTTATTCGTCGCCAACTAAACTCACGTCATCGGCGAATTGGGTAAACGGCGAAACTTTTGCGCTTGCTGGCTCGCGACATTTCTGCGATTTTCCTACGGACGGGAAAAAAACCGCCGTAATAAAGGCCGCTTTACTCGCAACTAGCTTTCTACTCCACAGTCTTAGTAATTGTAAGTAAAGAACTCGAATCCGAGGATCTTATCATTCGAGAAGAACTCGAGAAGAAAACTTCCTCAAACTTTTTATTTCTAATTTTTTAATCTTTAATAAACACTCATAGTCAGATATCTCTTAAGATAATACCTAAAAAGTAAAAGATTCTTATAATAAACGATACTGCGTAATAAAAATGATAAGAATAATTAATTTTTAATCTTTCTAAAGTGCTACCGTTGCCTTATGTAACTTCGTCTCTTCGCCGACTGGTGTGAACCGACCTTAATATCGACACGGCTTCCTGGCGACCTCGCCGAGGATCGAAATAATAATTAAAAGCTTATCGCGGGAATTGGCTGCATGCCACCTACGTAGATATTGCAGGGTTTTTTTTTCCTAACAGCATGAAAGGACACACGCCGAAGCGCGAGGCAGAAAAAGGTCTCGAATAAATTGTTTTAATTAAATAACCTCCTCCCCTTTCGAAAATTGGTTTCGTGCTTGGTGAAGCGCTAACTGGCTCGCCTTTTGCGAAAAGTCACCGTTTATGAGAGCCGCGGTGTGTGTTGCATCCCCGGATTGGACTGCTCTGCCGCAGAAATATACAGGGACGTGATGCGTTTCCCCCCCTCTCCGCGAAAAGAGGAGTTCTTGTTTAAATTTTAACGCGTGCATGGATATTGGTATGCAGGCCGCGCTCGATTTGCGCGGTTAGCGCGTTACCGAAATCTAGACGCGAGAATCCGTATAAATCAAAACTATACGCGCGCGAACCGCCAGTATTTCGCGCGGAATGCAACACGAGGAACGGGTGTTGAATATCGTTTTCTTCTTTGCCAATATGAATATGTAGGATACTCCGCAAACGGTGGAGGAGAAAAACGAAGCGCACAGAACAATCTGGTTAAAATTTAAGCTAATTTAACCGTGGTTCTTTTACGCTTCCTTCGCCGTGACGCGTGAAGAGAGAAATCGAATAAAAGTATCAATCAAAGTATCCATGACGTAATCGCAATCTATTTCGCAAAAATATTCGAAAATGTAAAATCCAAGGGGTTTTTCGAGAGACTCTCCGCGAGGAAGTAGGTTTAACTGAAGAAAGTCGAATAAAAATATAAGATGTATGTCAAAGAGGCGATGCGAGGAGTACATTCATATTTTATAAATGGATTTCTCGAAACACGTACTTTCCCCAAATGCGACTTGGGTTCATGCGCGCCGACCTAATAAGGAACATTACGACGATGTCGATATAGTTGCGTCTATATACGCGAGGCGCATTTGCGAGGCGAACGAGGTCGAACGAGGGAAACTGCGAATGAAGGCGACCCCGCCAAAGCCGTGCCCGCAGAAATTTAATTTAATCAGCCGTCGTTGCGCCTTTGACCCGCGATTAAGCATATGTAAAGCGCAGCCGGAAACTCCGGGACATTTCCATCCCGTTTCGCTGCTCAAAGAAGATTTCTCCATGTCCCATTGATTGGACCACAGATTGCTCGTTACTCCCTTTTGTTTGTCGAAAGAACGTCGAGATATAGCTGCAGCACGTTTTTTTTATATTTACGTCAATGGATATATATGTGATATGTATCAACTTATTATCCGAATGCACTTCTTTCAATCAAGAAATGCCTCTCGTTGCAAAGAGATGATTTCAACCTGATGCGGATACGTCGCAAATCATTTTTATATGCGCTATGAAAATCTCACGGTATAGTTTTTTGTGTTTACCAACCGTCACTATTTTTTTTTCTTCTTTTTTTTCAATGCTGCGAAAGGGAGTTGGCGCGCCGTTGCGCACGAATAGATTTATTACCAGTGCATTCGACGCACCGGCGCGCAAAGGGCATCCCTTCGCGCGCTATACGGTGGCAGAGAAGAAAGGGAGAGAGCAGGGGCGCGTTCCCCCGAAAGATAACATCTCGTGACGCGAGAGCGGGGGAGTGCGCTATAATTCGTTTTTTACATTCTGTTTTTTTCGCAAATGGCGTAACGAGCGCGAAAATAATTAAAGGAACCTCATCCATCGATCTCTCTCTCTCTCTCAGTCTCTCTTTCACCCCTTGGCCGCCGCCCTTTCTCCGCAGGACCGTCAATGAACTATCGAATCGAGGCCGCCACCCACGTACCACGCTGGCGCTAGCATAATAGCCGTAATAATAAGTTACAGCGGCGGTAATGGCCGTAATAGCGATGGTAATTGGAAATATTAACAATGCGGCTGCCTTTGTTCCGCAGCGTATTAGAAAGAAGCACCCCTGGCTCGTTGCCCTTCTCGCAATGAGGTTAATTAACGACACGTGTTTCCCAACGTGTTTGTGCGTGTCTGGTCATGAGGCGGTGAGATCGATAATCGCGACGCTGCTCAAATGAATATAAAAGGACTATAATATCTCTCCTGATTAAAAAAAAAAATCGACATGTATATAATAAATATACGTTAAATACAAGAAATCGATTTCTTATTTCATATAGACGACATATAGACCGACCGATATGTTGATTTCTGAATTCTGAACCCCTGTATTCTACGAATTTAACTACTCTTCGCGGCTGGACGGCTCTAAATCTAACTGAGATGGAACTCCGACTACTACGAGTTAGAATGCCAGGAACAAGCTTCGCCGGTAATATCCTTCATCTGGAGTTTCCCCAGAATGTCGAAGCGCACCGCGTGCCTCGTTTTCAACAGCTCGTCGACAAGCTCGTTGTCCTTGCAGTTCCAGTTGGATTTCGATCCTTTTTAGGACCGTAGCGCGGCGGCGGCGGCGGCGCTCGTTCGGCTCACAGCACGTAGGGATCCGGTTGAGGAATGCGGTCTAGGGGCAGGAAAAGCAGGGCGGGAAAGGGATGCGAGGGGGTGGGACAGGGAGACGAAGAGGGTACTGGCAGACTGCAACGCGCCCTGCCAATTTCCGAAGCTTTCAAAAGCGACGTGGATTTATGGCTCTTCCCGAAGTAACGAGATTCCGCGAGTTCGCGGCTTTTCCAGTAGCGGCTATGGATGCTTAGTGCCGGGATACTTATGATGCACCGATAATATCGAAAGCGCATCACCCTATCAACCTGACTTAAAGACGCTCCGTACTTTTGACTCTCGTCTACGTCTTAATTAAGCCGTCTTTCCGCAAATAATTCACAGCCGATTGTTATTTTCATTATATATATTCTTCAATTGCAATATATCTTAATTAATCAGTTGAGCGTGGCAGATGAAATAGGAATGGAATTTTCATATGGTGAATTCGATGCATTTTGAACAGAAATTAGTCGAAACTTTTATTAATAATTGTTGTCTGTGAAATCATATGCTCAGCCACAAGAATTCTTCGTAAATAAGATCTACTAGGACTTTTAAAAACTACGAGATGTTAAAGTTACTTTAATGCTACATAAATTCCACTTTATTCTCACATTGACTCTAATTTATTCTAACTTAATCTATCTTATTCTTTAAATATTTTCATCTTTACTAAATATACTTCTTACTCTCTCACCGCTTACATTCTCATTTGTTTTTTTTTTTACGTGTATGCTCTTCTTCCTTGCTTGCTTGATTCATTAAGTTAGCTTATCCTAAATGGATGTGTGTCTTCAATTTTTCAAAATATACGCTTTCACACTTTCACAATTTTACGCTGAACCATACATTCTATATTGAAAATTGTTTTTCAAAAAAAGTATATTTTTTTATGTATGACTATATGTGTATGACACGTTACGGTATTGATTTTGACTATAAACAAATTGACTAAACAAAAATGCGTATTGCTATTCCAGTCGGTATCATAAGCCAGGTTTCGCGTGAATAATCATTTCAATTCAATTTCTTGTCAGTATCGCTGCACTTTTCAATTTCACTTGTCAGTTTCAATTTGATTTCCAATTAAGATGTGACTATTGAACCAACCGCGTTTCTCAAGATAAAAGAACGCCGCCCCGAATGTCTCATATGTCTGAGACGAGACTCGCAAATAACGACTACAACATAAATATAGGCCTTGTATATTTGCTGATTCTCGGACTTTGGCTCGTGGATTTCATCGTGCCATTTCGTCGCGCGGCAGCGCGACGCGACGCGGCAGTATCATCCCGGGCCGCTCCTGTGCGCTTCCCGACGAAATTGCGGATATACTGCTCGCTCGGTAGAGGCCATCCATCCCGATCCCAGTTTCCCAGCGAATCGAATACGCCGTGTATCGTTGCGCTACTCCATCGGTGATGCATTTGTCAAACGGCCGCGCCGGCCAGACGAGCCCATCGAGAGGGAACGACCCGGCCATTGGAAAAATTAATAAACGGATCGTCACCTTAATGGAATTTCTCTCGTCTCGGTTTTTACCATTATTTCAGTCTCTGGCTAATGGGAAACAATTTTTATTTTGATAACATGCGAGATATATCGAGCACTCTACGTAACATGTTGAGCTACACATGTATTTTCTTTATCGCAGTAACATATTTCAGATTAAAAATATTCTTCTTTTTTTTTTCAATTAAATTAACAGAAGGCAATACTAATTTATTGTATCTCTTCACTCAAACGTGTAACATATATTAATGATAATATCTGTTAGCTTTGTTATACACTTTCTGCTTTTTGCTTGTGGCATAGAAATGTAAGACTCGCAGGATCGTGTAAGCGTCCCGAAAGTTATGGACCGACCGCATGTCCCCGAAACCCCTGCGGTCGGCGCTGCGTAAAACGAGGGAGAGGATTCGGCCGTTTCGGGGGATTTACGATCCCGATGTGTCCCGGCGTTTACCCCGGGCTGTTCCTTCTTATCATTGTCTATCGCGGCGCGTCCCTGGAAGACCCCGCGGGACAGGAACGTCATATCTTCACGGGGCTTCCTCGTCATAGCTGGCGGGCGGCGCCCGCTCGATCGGAAAATCGTCGACCCCGCGGCGGCGCGACTTTAAAATTCATAGAAACGGACTTCCGCCCATGATGTCCTAGTTGGATAATAGAACCCGGACCATTTTCTAAGTCCTCCATGAAGCTACGTCTCGATTTGATTACGATTAAAATTAACTCGCGACTGCGAGCTGGCTGTGACCTGAATTCCCGGTGGAAAAAACTGGGGGGGGGGGCGATATTAGCTGAAAGCGGAATGGCCGCTTTTTTAATAATTTTACTTCTTTCTTTTCCGTTCGTTAATTATTATCTCCTCCTCTTTAAATATCCGATATACGTAGGCACTTTATTCACAAATGTCTGCAGATATTCTATTTTAAAACATTTTTTTAAATATCTATACACACAACCAAAATAAATATAAGAATTCTTCTCATCAGTAATGGACATTATAATCTGAGTTGATTTTATATTAAAGCAGTCTCGCTCACAAACTCACCATTTAAGAGACGAGGAAATAAGTCGCAATCTATTCGTAGTTATATCTGATTTAAACTTGCGGTTACATTTACGACGCACACTTTCAGTTTCCGGAAATTTTATTATAATTGGCGGAAATACTTCGGTCGTGAATCGCGTGTAAAATGGCGATTCGTACGAGCAATTGCAATTTCGCAGAAAAGAATTCAACATTCTTAATAACTTTCTATATTATGGAACAATTTCATTTATGTGTGGCGTCACCGGAATTGTTATAATATTATATATTTTTTATGTAAAAGTCTATCGTACGTACATTTTTCAGAGATTTCAAACTCAGCTAGTCTTCAAGACGCAAAGGAAAGGGAAGAGGGGGCAGTGGCAGCATCAACAAGAAAATTGGAAGAAAAAGTTTCAATTAAATCCGATTACTGATGGTACAAAGTATCTCGCAATAATCAATTTAATCGCCCAGTCGCATTTCATCATTACTAAAATTATAAAAATTTGTAGACCTCAAAATATTTCAAACTTATTTAAAAAGAAACGTGTTCCGCGTGTGCGAGGCACGGATGATCGCTCGTCAAACATTAACTCGGTATTGCCGGAAACTTTTCCCCTAAGTTACATTTCTCGGGAGATGAAAATATCTGCCGGGAGTTTTCGAATGTGTTCTAACCGTCCTAACGGCGGGGCATCGTTTCTCGAAACGAATTGGCATGGAGCGGAGGAGCACGTCGGCACGCAAATTTCCCGACTCTAATCGAACTTTCGCGCACCGTCTTCTCGGGCGCAACGAGGCGTCCGACAGGACCCTGTCGAGCGTCGAACTGCGGACGAAGGACGCGACTTGAAAGAGAAATTTAGCCCTACGAGTTTGACGAAGGAAAGAATCTGGCGTTCATTTCTGTAAAGTTCAAAAAACAAATCGATAACGCATCACGTGCCACGAGGAATGTTGAGAGACAAACGGTATTATTGTGGAATTTATTTCTGGCGACTAAAGTTGCTGGGCGATCACACGGACGAATTAATTAGAATTGTCAAGTAATTAACGTATTCAGCTACACACTTTGTCAAATTATGTGAAACAGATCATTGGTTGGCCGTGACAGAATCGTCTCTCCGTCGCTTTTAATTAAACTCTCAACCCGTCTGTTGATCTTCGGTCACCGCGAAATCGTTTGAGGTGAAAGAGGAAAGAAAAGATGAAAGGAGAAAAGGGGGTAGGATCTAGAGCAATGGCTCGATCTGCGCCGAGGTGCGAGATGTACGAGTGTTCGCAAAGTACTCGTATCTGCGAAAGAGAGATGAACTTGTAAAAGTTACAGGCTGTGCTCCTTGAGCCAACAATAAGCCTATTCTTTTTCATCATTCGCCGTCTGCGAAATCTTTAAAGAGTACCGACCCATTCGGCGGAGTTTCTCGAGCGAAAAAAGACCGAAGACCGAAGAGTGCGTGGCTTTAATTTACCTTCGAAATTGAAGTGTGTTTCGCAATCTAAATACTTTAATTCTTAAAAATTTATAGAAAAGTGTGCTTGGCTATAACGAGCAATTATTAATTATTTGACAAGCTATATACTTAAATGCGTTATCCAATATTTATTTCCTTAAAAAGTATCGAACGAGATTCTCTCAATCACGCTAAGGCTCGTATTCGAAAATTTTACAACGGTCCCGAGTATTAATAAACCACGGCACATTTGAGCGGGGATGTTCACGCCGATGAAGGAATCAGCAGTTTTCCTATAGCCCAGGGAAATTGGAAAGCAAGTTCGTAGGGAACGAGGCTGCGCCATGCAACAGTGATGCGAGATTCTCCATCGCTGAGATCGAGAACACGAGAAGACGTGTTCTTTTCCCCGCGAAAAGTAGATTACTTACCGTTTACTGGGAATTATATGTCAATTTATTGTCAGACAATTATCCCGCTTTACAAGTACGTATCTCACGTACTTTCCGCAATTGATTCGTCCGCAAAAACAATTTTTATATCGAAAATGTAGCTGTGGTTTTATCACGCGACCCAAATACGATCCAGCTTGGCTATACACGGGAACGTCCCGCGCGAAGCAGAGATCGAGCCACGCGAGGCAAGAAACTTTAAAGATTTTCCTCGGGACTCGCTCGGTTGCAAACAATGACAAGAAAGTATGACCTTAAGTAAGTGTGTAAGGACGAGAGGCGGTGTAACCATACTGTCAGTTCCCACGGGATAACGGTTCCCTCCGCGCGCGCATTCTCGCGCGCGGGATGGAACGGCAGTTGTGGGGACACTTTGCGAGGTCCTGCGGGCGCGCGCGGATTAGCCCTTTCACTACTCGTGTGCCATATATCAGTTTACAATGGCTATCGCGGATCGCGTGTTGGGTTTCGTTATAACGATTCGATGGCCCGAGTGAATTCAGGAGCCTAAACGCAGATATAAAGTGTCTCAACGTTAAATAATTAATCTCTGATGATTAATCCGAGATCTAATTCCGACACAACAAAGTTTATATCTAAAATTGAATTGTTATTTATCTACTCGTAGGTAGGGTTCAATTCTGATCGACAGTATATCTTATAATTTAAAAATTAAAAAAAATTCTGATCGAATAGTAGCCAATCGCCCTGATTCGGAGGTCTTGCGCGTCGAGAGCCGAAGTAAAAGTGGGTGACCGTAATATCCGAGGTAAAGTGGAGAGGCGTCGTCGCGCGGAAAGACCTCCGTGAGCAGAGGAGAGGAGACGAGACGTGGCGCGACTTGTTGGCCTTAAGACGAGGAGTACCCGTCGCGGCAAGTGCGACACGTTTCACCCTAAATCCTCTTTCCTCGAGGCGGAGCCCCGATAAATCCGTATTTGTTTGCTCCCCGGTCGGACGCCGGTGTCGCATCCGACGAAATTGCGTTCGGGATGAATTCCAGGCGGTTCACGGTAAAAAGGACATCAGCCGTAATTGAAGGAGGTACGGCGGATGTGAGAGCCGGGTATAATACGTGTTGCATTTGTGATGTTATTCCATAAATATAAGGAAGGTACTTAGGATTTAGATATATATCGATATATTTTTCTATAACGAGAAGCCTCAAATATTATTTCCGTTGGGACATTCAGTGACTAAGAAAAAAAAATAAGGTGAAGATTAAGGTCTAAAAAGATGATGGGATAAAATAAACAAACATAATATTCCAGATTCTTACTTTTCGAGGAAATTTTTGGATCGAAGGCAGGACAGGGTGTACGAAGACGAACCCTATTACAGATCTATCCTGACCGAACGAACGTCCTGTCTCTATAGGGAGGAGAATAGTGTTCGGGGATTATCCCTGCGGTCACGTGACCGGTCGGGCTCTTTCTCCCGCGTAGCCTGCCGTTTGTTACGTTCGGTCGACCGTAACTTGCAGGATTTCTGTCCCCGATACAGGTCTCTCCTTATTCTCACATACGCCTTCCCTCGTTTCTTTTTTACCTCCTTTTCTCTCTATTAATCTGAATAATTCTAGAGCGCCCTTCCCGATAAAAATTGTACAAGCTAGATATTTAATAAAAATAAGTGATATGAAATTTGTGGCTAAGTACATGCCAACTTTTTCCATTAACTTCAGAATTTTTTGGGGTGTATACGAACATATATTTTACTTAACCGTGTAAATTTACATAAATCTTCCGTTTCGTTCCGCTCTCTTGTTATCAGCAGGATCTCTTCTAAATCAGATTCAACTTTTATCGAAATGTTCCTGTGAAATTTATAAACGATGGGATCGTAGGTATATTTTTACTCGAAAAATATATTTTTGTATGTTATGTATAATAAAATTATTTTACATATATATGTATATAGTAATTACATGTACACACATGATTGTCATCAAATCAAGGTAAAAACTTCTTCTAACGATAACCTCGCGAACTAAAAAAAAAATTTTTATTTTGACGAAACTTTACACACATTAGTAAATAGATAAATTTATTTTAAGTTATGACCCCAAAACGATTCTAACTCAATCCTCATATATAGAACCGCTTTTTGTTTTGGAAAAACAGAAAACCGATACACATTCGATATAGGTACTTCAAACTGTTCGAGATATTAAAAAATGTTTTATACAAAAAGTTTTATATAATATTATATTTCATATTTTATAATATTTAAAAAAACAATTTTTAAAAATACTATTAATGTGGTTAAATAGAGTGTTTTTACCATAAAACTTTTGTATAAAACATTTTTATATCTCAAATACTTTTCATCCGAATATGTTTCACTTCTTAGAATCGTTTTTGGATCGCAACTGAAAATTTCTAAATTTGTCTATTCACCTTACATGCGTGTGTGTAAAGTTTCATCAAAATCAGAATTTCCGGGTTCACGAGGTTCCCTTGTAAGTAGATTTGTCTATTTAGCTATTCATCCATCTATATCCGCAAAGATCTGACATCAGCCTCTGACTAGTCTTAATGCACAAAGACCTCGACGGCGCGCTTGTTGAGCTCATTAAATCGCGCCGGCGACTTCGACAGCCTGATTATGCGCCTAACAGCGTCGTCATGCTCAAGGGACGCTTGCGGGTGCTTGTTCCGTGACATTCAAACGGTTGATCCGTCGTTCTCTCACACTGGCGACATGTACTGGGTGTCCTAGAATCGATTCTATCGCTATTTTCGACATCTCTCTCGAGATTCTTGAATAAAATATGACATTAAATTTGAATGTAATGAAAGTACAACTTGAAGTTAATAAAAAAAAAAGAACAACTTTAAAAATAATTGTCTCTACTTTTTCAGAAGTATCTGATTTTTATCGTAATATAGGTTTATCACATTCCATTAAAGTAAAGTCCGTTAAACATTAAATATACCGTATATGTAATTGTGTCGCCAGTAGATTCTCGCAGGATATTCCCAGCATGTTGCGGAATAGAGATTAGATCCTCTGATGCGCGCGGTGTCGACGAATAATTCTGGGCACCGTCCGACACTAGCTGACGTTACGTGCACTTCAGGACCAATTCTCGCGCGGGCATGCAAATTACTGGCGAGTCCAGCCGAAACGTCCCCGGAATTCCCAAGAGCGTGACTGGACGTCGCGCGAAAATGGCGCCGTCGGCAACAATTTTTAGAATACGAAGTGACGCGCCGACAGAAGGAAAAAAAACGCTGAAACGTAGCATTGGATTTCGACTTTCGAACGAGATAAAAGACATCGCGAGAAACAGAAATCGCGGTGAGACAATGACAGGACTCGCCAATTTATTTAACGAAGCGAGAATTACCGCGACGAAGACGTAGTACGTCGTGATAATTAGCCTTTCGACGGCGCGGCGGGAAAACAATTGACCCTCGAGAAGAGGAATATCTTCCCCGCTTATTCCCGCTTGTATTTCACTTTCCTCCGGATAACATCCCATCTCCAGCGCGCGCGCGAGATCGCGCGAGTATATAGTCACTGAAGATTCCCGCAGGACGTTTTGGAGATTTATCGAGGGAATCGGAACAAGCGCGATCAGGGACGGACAGTTGTTTATCGCGTCTTCGATCCGGCCCTTGAAAAATGTAAGGGACAGAACTCTCATTGACTTTACGATGCGGAGTCCTCTGAATCTACTCTCGGTGATAGCAGCTCCGTCTCCGTTCCCCCTCCCCCTTCCCCCTTCTCCCTTCGCCATCCCGTCCGTCCGCTCCTGCGGCGTAAGGAGGAAAGACGAAGTGGTCAGTGAACGTCGACCGGAAGGAAACAGGAGCGCGGATTCGATACGTTCGCCCGTGTCGGAGCACTTTCTTAAATTAGTTACAAGGCAACTCTCTTTTTTCCCCCTTTTCTTTACGCCTCTTTCTTCCTCTCTCCTTTTCCTTCCTCTTCCTCTCTCGCTCTCTTTCGTCCTTCGAGTTGCTCCCAGAAGGCATCCATTGTGGCTTCCGTCCCGGTGAATAGTGGCCTCGTCCAATTACTTTTTAATCTCCCGCTACACCGGCCCGATATCTCCCCTCGATTATACAGTTTCCTTACGAGAGTTGCACGGGGTGTTCCAAAAGTACGGGAATCGGTAATAGAGCCTCCACTTTCGGCGGAATTCGAAAGTGGAGTCCGTCTTCAACCGGGCTTAATCGGCGCGGTAATTAGAGTTCCGCCAATAACTCTCGAGAAATCACCCTATTTTTTTACGAATCGGACGTTTTATATGCGTCGTGGAACATATATAAAAGTAAAGTAATTATATCTTTATGGCTGCGAAGCAGAAGACAGAATTAATCGATATTAATTACCCACGTCGCGCAAAGTGGACTAATTCCACCAAATATTTGTTAGAGTGAAAGAAATTGATGACTTCGGCCGAAAATTTTCTCCGATTTTTCTCTCGACGGAGAGACGGAATTATTTTTTGCCGATTTCCGATCGCTGTCCGTCCCAATTCCGCCCCAATTTCGGTCGTATTATTTGCCGCGCTCTCTATCACGGTGGATTATAACTTCTTTTGATTACGCCCGGCTCCCTGGCGAATGGACCCCGCGAGTCTTCAGGAGAGGATGCGTTGTCCAATTAAAAGTTTTTATTTATTTAGCGCCCGCATCTCGGCGAAATATCAAGGACATAATTTGATGATATTCATTGGATCAGAGAACCGCCAACTCGCTTTATAAGGATGCTAATGCTTCGTTTTATCTCGATTTTGTTTCTTGACTCGCGTATCATTATTGAAGAAAGCAGTTTCTTTCAGTCGCAAATAAATTTAAACATAAGTTTGGCCGACTAGACTAATAATTAAATTTCACATTTTTTTAATAATATGTCTGCAACAACCATTTTTTAATAGTAGCAGCAGTAGTTGTGATATTGGCAACATTAATAATACGAGTAGTAATAATAGTCATAGTAATACCATTTATTTTTATATAAAAATAATATAAAAAAATTGTACTAATTGGGAATAAAAATTAAAAACATAATATTTAATTCTCTCATTTTAATATGTTTCAATATTCGTAAAAAAATCATAGAACTTCTAATTTATATTACAATTTCATGTATGTGTATTTTAATATAATGATATACATGTATATACATGACATGATATATATGTATTAAAGAAAGTAATAGAGTTAAGAAAGAAAAAGGAAGAAAATTTTCTTCCTAAAGAAATTTAAAGCAAAAGCCAGTTAGAGATAACACATCCTGATTGTTATATTAAAAAAGACTGTTGTATAAGGTAAGGCCAAATTAAGTTAAGAAGGTTCAGATTATAAAATAATAAATAAGAAAGTTTGTAAAATTCGAACAAGAAGGAACATAAAAATCAAAAGTAGAATAAAAGCTATTCTAAATCTAGAATAAATCTAAAACATAAATGACGAAATTTATTTAACCTAAACGAACGTGCGACACTAGATACAAGATCGCACAAAGTGCGATTGCTGAATTATGGTTTCACGTACATACAATTACCGGCGAGACTAGATTTTGCGGACAGAATCGCGGTGAGTGCGAAGAGTGGATCGTCCCTTCACATTTCTCACGGGTCTGGATAGAAACGGTAATAAATAACTGTCCGTCTCTGATCGCTCGCCGACATGTATCACTTGTCTCGACCGGTCCCCAAACGACTTCCTTGACGTTTATACATTGGCCGCGAAAAAAGTTTCGTAATACGAATCGCTTTATGTATCGGCAATTTGTACTCGTCGTCGAAGAGGAACACTCCTCCTCCGAAGAACTCCCTCGCGGAAAGCGCGCGATAGAATCTCGTTCGATGAAATTCGGTAGAAGACATTATGCAGGAACCTCCGTAGACGTGGTACAACGAACAGATCGAGCATGGTTTTATTGAACGCCCACGCGTGTGAAAGATATGAATTTTTTTTCAACCCTAGGCAAATTTTTCCACGGCAAGGTTATCGAAGGCATCGAAAGGCAGCCGTAATATTTGATTTATACGTGTTTAATATTGCACCTTACTTTTTCCCGACGCTGAACATATAAACAAGTTGTACATTTTCTGAAAAGGGCCGCGAGAAATTATTATGCTCACGACAAGCTATTGACTTTATAGTTGTGACTCGTAAATAGTCAATAACGTTAGTAAAGCTGCGAGAAGCAATTGCGGCAAAGCGATTTTCTTCGCCTCTCGGAGAAGAAAATTTCTTCCGGCGTAAAATCGTATTCCGCAATTCCCCGCACGACTCGTCCGCTTTCTGCTGGGTCCGTGTTTCCGAGCCAGCAAAAGCGAATGAAAAACAAGTTTCGAACAGTTCGCCAATTGCTCGCGAACGGATCGCGTTCCAGGGAAAACGGGTGTGACTCGCGTCGGAATTGCAAAAATGTTATGGCCTTCTATTTAGCGTATATGTGCAAACGCGTCTAGAGTTTGCGAACGTGTTCTTTGATGTAACCGCCGCGAGAAGAAACGCGAAGAATGGGAGAAAGAAGAGGGGAGGGGAGGAGGAGGAGAGAGTGAGAGAGATTTTATTACGCTCCATTACGTATTACGCTCGAAAGGCATACTGAAATAATACTTGTGCACATATTACATATGCATGGAATTTACACGAGTAAATGAAAGAAGTTAAAAGCGAAGGTAACTAATATATAACTGCAAATATATCTATACACTAACAAAAAATTGTATTAAAATCAAAAAAGTAGATTTCTTTGAATTCAGTTCCCTTAATTCAAAGAAGATTTGAGAAAATATTTTAAATTCAGAAAAATCCCAATAAAGAAAACTAAATTCAAAGAAATCTATTTTTTTTATTTTAATACATTTTTTTCAGTGTATGTTTATAATTAAACTAAGTAGACCGTTTACATAAAAATAAATAATTTATAAGTCTCAAGAAACAAATTTGTAAGCAGATGACTAAATTGTTTCGCGATTCGGAAACTTCTCAGTCAGGATTCAATTAAATCTCGCGGGGCAATGCCCTTATTGAGATGTGCGATCCGGAAAATTTTCGTCCCTGGAAATTTAACGAGGAAATTTCGCTCACTGTTCAAATATTTCAAAGGGAGATGGAAGAAGGTGAGCAGGCGATTGTTTTCAATGAACGTTTCTGGTGAGCGTCTAAATGTGGATTTCGAATGGCGAGGCTCGTTGAAGCATTATCAGGATGATCCACTTATGACTTATCATCTCCACTGCATTCTCTCTGGATCACTTGGCGCTTCTCGCCGATTGTGCATTCGCATTCCAAAGGAAATCGATCAAATTTTGAGAGAAAATCACTCCAGCTTCCATTGCGAAGAACATACAAAATATTTCCCAGGCTTTTTAATTTCATCTTCGAATTTTGGTAGAAATCTTAATTGCCGCAGGAAAATATATCCATATCGCGTTTTAATTTTAAACTATTCGTGTCACGAGATATCTAACGGGGATGATGCAGGGAGCAAGGAGACGAGAACGAATCGAATGCGGATTAGATAACTCCCCGAAAGTACGTGGCATCCGACAAGGGAGTATAAACCAAGGGAAAAGGAACAGTCGATATCTCGCTCTTACTACGAGGGAGCGACAAGGGGCAGGGCCGATAACGACATCTCCCAAAAGGCTGCGGCCAGATAGGAAAGGAAGAAGCCCTGGAGGACCCGCGAAGTAAGAAATAGGGACGAGGGAGGGCGAGAAGGGCTCCATCTGAAAACTTTCTTTACGGGTTACGTCGACTCGTAAAATCCTGCGCGAATCAACTGCGGGCTCTGCGAAATAGACGCGCGCGGGACCCGCGCGATTACGGCTGGCGAAAAACGACGAGAAGGTCGGAGGGAAGATTAGATTGTCCATTCGTATATATGGGTTTGCAAAGAGCAAAGTACTCCAGGCGGCAGGTGATAAATTGTTACAGACAGGGGAAAAATGTGTCGAGTCGCGAGTCAAGTTCGGCATCGTAATGTCTTGCGTCGCGCTATATTGAATTCGTCTTAAGCCGGGGGAATCGACTAAACTCATAAAGCGGCATTCTACGAGATCGGTATGCGGGACGGATGTAATTTTGAAGTGAACGGGTACGTTCACCGTGAGTACACACTCACGGGGGGGTTAAGTGGCGCATTCAGCGCGAAAACCTGCTCCGTTGCGTCGGAAAAATCTTCCGCCTCCGGAACGAAGCCGGGGGAGCTAAGGGCGGCGCTCGTAATTGAGTCCCACGAGAAACTCCGCCCGCCGAGTCGCATAAGGACGAAGCACTTCCACGTGCAATATACTCGCGCTCTAATTTCCCGCTCGCAACCTGGAATCAGTCGGTGGCATTTACGTCGAATCGGGGGAGGAGAGACAAAAACGAGAAAAGGGATTGCGAGAGAGAGAGAGAGAGAGAGAGAGAGAGAGAGAGAGAGAGAGACAGAGAGAGACGTGGTCCCCCGATGCGCGACGGTGGAGAGAAACTTTGCATGACCCGTTTGTAAGGAGCGCACCGTTTAATTTCCTGTTTATAATTCGCGACATCGGAATCGCTTAAAATATTCGCGGTGAGGCCGAAGCAGATTATTTCTCCGGCAAACTGGGGCAAATCTCTGAAGGGGGTGAGAAAAAAAACCCCATTAAGAACGGGGGGTTAATAATTTATTCTTCCATTCGCCGCTTTTCGCCATCCTTTTGCTCGCACAATCGCTAATTTATTACAGATAAACCGTTGTTGCAGATTGCGTCGCTAATTTCGGTGTTAAACGCATAAAATTGAAAAAAAAAAAAGATCTTTGTGAGTATTACGTAATTTCATTGAATTTTCGCGCGCGTTTCATGCTTTATTATTCCAGTGATATTCAGATCGCAGTTCATTCCATTACTGATTGTGAAATTTACTCGCGACATTAAAGGACATAACCGGCGGCGGCGCGGGCGCTTCGATAACGCAATAATGACAGCAATGTCATCGCGCATCGCGAAGTTTCGAACGAGTTCGCTATTTGTTCGATCGTTTCGAAATTCGCTTCACTCGCCTCCCGTTGACGCATCCGGTGATCGTTGGAGCGATCCCGAGACCATTCGAAACGACTCGATTCGCTCGTCGAGTCGAACGAGCGTCGATACAAGATTTCCGTCTCGGAGTTTTACGACAGCCGAACCCTTTCGCTACGAGCTATTTAACCTTTCGACCTCTTCACGGACGTTAAACCCTCTGCTAACCGACTTCCGACGTGTCGGCCGACCGGAAGCAAACTGGTGTTTCTATCACGGGCAATCGTAATAGAATCGTTCGGGCTTCTCTCATTGGAAGGAAAAAAAGGCCGATGCGATTATTGGGTAAGTTTCCAAACTTCTAATCGATTCTTCTTCTTCTTTCCAATATCGCTATCAAATAATAACTGGAACTGACATATTCTGGATTTCTTGGATCTTTCTTACGCGATAAAGATGTACAGGGTGTATCATAAGTCACGCCCCATCCCTGGAAATAATTTCTAAAGTATATCTGCTTCTAATCTATAGTACTTCTTCAGAATAATTCTAATAAGTTCTTAATTTATTGTTATCAAAACAATTACAAACTTTTAATTCAAATAAAAATAATAATCCAAATAAATTTTTCGATTATTTGATTGTAACTCTTTAAAGAAGACTCCAACTAATTTCGACTGATTATTTCTGATTTTCGACTTATTTTGCCAATTCATTCTTCAAAGATGGGGCGTGATTTATGATACGTCCTGTATATTTCAACAAAATATGCTTCTGATCTTATAGATATATATAGATCTTTAGACAATCTCTATAAACAAGTCGTTGGTTCTGCAAATAGTCTTAGCATTGTGGATCTCTCAATAATCTCTGATTAGACAGGTGCTTAAGACTAATTTCACAACGCTTTAATCCTATACAGAGTAGAATGTATCGACTCCGACAGAGCAGAATGTAATCCATTAAGCGCGCGCGCGGGCGCGGGGAGGATTAAACAAATAAACAACTCTTATACGTCGGCCTATTTCCGTCGTCGTTTACTTCGACCGTAGTTGCTCCGTATGATTCTCTCGTTTTATGTGCCGCTTTTATGGCGCCCGCATTAAAAATCGCGACTTTACAATTTCCCCAGCCAGCCTCGCAGTTATGGACGACGATCGGACGGCGGCGTTTTACGTTTCGGATGGGTTGAAAGCTCACTTGGTTTTCGACTGCTCGATACAACGAACTCCCGGGGCACCCCCAGCAGAGGGTTTAATATCCGTAAAGAGAGATAGGGAGGTTAAATAGCTCGTGGCGATGGGCGACGAACGAGGGAGGGGGCGGGGGACGGCCGTCGGGGCTGCGCCGTAAAACTCGGCCGACGCTTCCGCGTCGCCGAGAAATTATTACGGAAGATTTCCAGTCGTCGCGCCGCGTGGCCGAATTTCTGAATTGCGAGTCGCCATTTCGTTCGCCCGCGTTAGCACGATTTTTTTTGCGTCGCAGCGCTGTTAATAGGATTTGCGTCACGGGTTTCTGGAGACGCTTGAATTGTATCGTGCAATGGGACTTGCAATTACAAAAATATTACTCCGAAAAACTGTTGTGTATCCCACATGTTTATTACGCGAAATTTTTGCAAAGTTTAATGCAGAGATTATAGTGCAGTTCGCGTCGAGTCCATTTGCCTAATCGTAAGCCTGCTCAAATTTTTTCATAACCGCGAGCGAAAGGTCGAACACATCGGAGACATAAATACGTAATTTTATGTTAACGCGGCGCAATTTAATGCGAGTTTGAACGGTTATTGTAATTTCATTTGTTTACAAATTTGCATGTTGCCTTTAGCGCGCGCACGTGAGGGACCTATATTCTGCGCGGAGTAATATGTGGCTGAATATTGGAAGAGAAACGTAACAATGCATATTGATTCATAGTAAGCAATAACGAATTTTTTAAGCGCTGCTGATTTGTTAACCATTTTCAGAACACCTTTAATCATTTCTAATGCACGAGTGAAACGTTATTATTACGCCCATTGTTCGAGATGTGGACGTTATATTAAACTAGGTCGCCGATTCTCGCAAATCATTTTTCTTCTGAACTAATTTTTCCTTCTCGCAGCGTTCTTTTTTTTTTAGTCGACTGAGACCAAACGAACCATGATGGGAGTCATTAAATATTGCAAAACTCACGTCGGTTTCCCCGATCCAATTATTTTACAGAATAATCGCCGTCCTTCTTTCATCCTATTCGTCATTTGTCCGAATATTAACGTGGCTCGCTTGAACGACTCTGGCCAGAGTCGGATTTTACTGGAGAGTCTCCGAGAAAGTTTCTTCAAATACGCGCGGATTCTCGAATGAGAGGGGAAGGAGAGGGAATGGAAGATCAAGACTTTGGCGGTGTAACGACCAAAAATTGTCCAATTATTTTCACGGTGCGCGGAAGAGAGGAGCTTCGCATCGCGCGCAACCCACGGAGAGACGATTCACCCTGCCGTGAAGAGCGTCGAAGTGAAAGATTATCGACTGCGCGACGAGTTTCGTGACATTTCTTCCTGAGTAAGTTCTCGCGCCCGTTGTCGTCCGTCGTCGTCGTTCCGCAGCCGTGAATTCTATTTCTTCGGCACGTAAAATTTTTCCGATAAAATGACGAAACAACAATAAGATATGCTGTGTCTCCGCTGAATATATAAATTTACTGAGTACAAAGCGCACACGTAGCTTCGTAGAACTGCGAGCGACAAATGTCTCTATTATACGAGAACGAGGACGGTCGATTCGACTTAATTATATAAAATTTTCGTTGAGCAATGGACACTGCGAGAGATTTCAATATCGTAACTTCTGAGACGCACCGACGCGAAGGAACATTGATTATGATGGAATTTTGCCATGCGAATCTCACGACATTTTCCTAACGGGCGACACAGCTGTAGATTTCATTTTCGTACTGTAAATTTTATTATTCCCCCCGCTCTGAATTTTATTTCTATTATAAATTTGATTTTTGCGGTGAAAATATTTTTTTGAAATCGTGGGAAACGCAATGCGTACATGCTGTGATATAGGCTGAAAATATATTTAAAAGCCTCTGGCGCACAATAATAAATGCTTTCATATTGCGAATGCGAAAACAGTTATAATGGATTAAATTCACTATAAAATATTTGTTGCGATTTAGCCTATCAGTTGTTGATTAAATTTTCAGTTTGCATTAGCAGATGCGCGAGTATTACACATATATATGGTATATGCTAACATTATACGATAACATCTCTTTCAATACGTATTAAGCATGATACTGCATGCATTCGGTATACGTCCGCGCGTTCATAATTAAAACTCTACCCGCGACATTAATAAAACGTCGGATTCATCTCGCGAGAGAATTACGCGAGGCGGGTCCGTGTCATCGATTAGTGTCGTCGCGAGCGACAAATAATTGCGCCGCGCGCGCAATACGAGGCGCGTCACTCTGGGTTTCAATAATTTCTCATTATTTCACTTTCGAAATCGTTTCCCTCCACCTATACGTGCAATAAAGTATTGTTAATTTCGCACATCAATCCCTTTTTGCAACGTTCCGGTTGAATACAAATTGATATATATTTCATATTTCTTATAAAAAAATAAGCATCATTTTCCCATGGTAAAATTTTACAGGAAAATGCATCGCTTTTGAAATATCTCACTTTTTAATGTAATATATCAAATGCACTGTGTATTGGCATATTAAAATATGAAATATATCTCGAGAACGATGCATTTCCGGAAGGGCCTGGCGAGAGAGAAGGTGTTTATTTTTTCACAAGAAATACGATAGCGCCGCGCGAGATATCTTATCTATATGGAACACCCTGTATACTAGATTTACCTGCGATCTATAGATAGAGGAAGGGAAAACTTTTTAAGTTTCCTCGGAGATCTTCTCTCCCGAGGAGAGATGCCGGATATAAGATACTTTGTAGTTTTTCTTTGTAATGTCTACAGACAAAAGTCCTCTTTCTCCTTGGCGTGTAACCAGAAAAGTCTGACGTTCTTAAACGGCAATGGGTTAGATGGAAATCATGAAATCATAGAACGCGAAGTTGAAACAGCAAAAATATCTCGAATTATGCGCGTGTTTTCGAGTCGCGCACATTTCTTTCCTAAATCCTTTTATTTTGCCGCACTTCTCTCGGACGATTTCCTTCGCGAGCATACGAGTAACCTTATCGCGACCATTTAAATGTGCTCGTTTTGTCTTGCTATTTAATTGAACATCGTTATATTACAATCAGGATTGTACGAATAGCGTAGACGGATACAAACGGCTGACAGATTCATTTTTGCAGTGGCATTTTCAGAAAAATGTGATATGACAAAATTGAATTAAAAATAGTTTTAGGAATGACAGCGCAGAGTAATTTATGGATTAAAAAATGTCAAATTTTTAACACATATATACGCACATACAATACATGTAAAATTGTAAGAATCGAACATCAAAATTTAATAAATTATACAAGTAATCACTATAACTGACAAACAATTGACTTCTTAATTATAAAATAATTTTCTTAAACTTGAATGGATCTAATTATTAATAATACTGATAATACACCTTTATTATTATGGAGACATCTCTCTCTCATATGATAATTTTTATTCATGGAAATAATAAATCCGAGATTTGTAATGAAAAATGTAAAAATGATAAAAAATACTTTTCGTAATTTCGTATCACCGTGACATACAGTTGATCGGGATTGTTCACGAAGGAACGTTTGCGTAATTCTTCCACGAAGACAGTAGCGGAAATGGGAACGGGAATGCTGTGTATGCAAATGCGCGTATAAAAACAGAACCAGACATTTAATACAAAAGCTATCTTTATTCCTTTAATCTCATATCAGTCGTGAAAAATCCTTCGCTACATCCAAAGTACATACGACATGTGCAGAATCGAATACATTACGTTATACACGGTAATACAAATCGTATTGCTCAATCGTTCGGAACATCATGTGTACCTGCAACTGTGTGTATGTGTGTCTGTGTGTGTCGGTGTATGTATACATATACACGTGTACATATGTGTTTTTGTGTTTCTATATGTGTAAGTACGTAAATGAGTGTATATGTGCGCCTGTCCATATATGCAAGATTGTGCTGCGAGCGTCGGAGAGTCGTAACTCTTCGCGGGAGTTTTACGGTCGAGAAAAGGAGGTGGGTTTACGTGGTGGGAGGAGGGAAGTGGAATGGCAGGATGGGTGGATTCGAAGGAGATCGATTCGAATGTGGCTTTGGCCCTCATTTTCTCGTGTATACTTAATGTTAGCCTCTCTCTTTCTCTTTCTCTCTCTCTCTCTCGCTCGCTCTCTCTCTTCGCCATCTTTCCATTACATACACTCTTTCCTGATCGATCTTGCAACATGAAAATTTATGAACTCCACGTTTGCAAAATATTTTTCTCTCAAGACATGCTCTAAAAAGAACGAATAAACAAGATCAAGGTTGGCTATTTGCGCATTATCCTTGTTTCATCGTGAATAACGTCTGATCTTCCGAAACAAACATTTCCAGGAGCCACGAGATTAAAAAATGTAGATCATTAAAATATCTAAATTAAAAATAAATAAGCATTAATAATTTCCGATAGTCCCCCTGAAGGGACATTTTCAATTTAACCAAGAAACACTGCCGTCCCACCGTCGCCGGCCTCGCAACTTCCAACTGACGTGCATATCCGACGGATGAAGTTACCATGAATGTCGCCGCGCGGCTGATTAATGCATCGACGTGTGATTACATTTACCGGAAAGCATCGTAGTAGCACGTTGTGAATGCGAGGGAAGTTAATAGGATGGGCGGCTGCCTTCCTCGCGAGATTTTCCCTGGCGCGGCGCGGCGCGCGGAGCGGCGCGAATGTTTCACCGCGCGCGAGTCGGCGAGAGGAAAAGCCGATTAATATTCACGACCGATCTCGGGGACGCTAAGCCTTTATACGATGAAATTCCGCGCGTATGATTTCCTTGCGAAATTTAATTCGACCGATTTATCAGAGCGGAATTTTGTTCCTGCAGCAAGCCGTCCATCCGCACCGAAAATATTAAAAGTCGCGCGGAAAAGTCATTGAAACAATCGAGAATTATCTCTACGTAAAGATAACTCCCGTTCGCATAATTTCCTCCTGTGTGAAATACATTTCGAAAAATGTATATCTCGTGTCTTTCCGCGGATTTTCGAGGAAAATCCGGAAAAGCTTTCCGTCGCGTTTCCACAAAAAAAAAAGAAAGCGAGATCGTTACCAAGCAAGCTCGTGGCCGCGGTTATAATTAGCGCGCGCGCGCGCGCGCGTGCGGGCGAAAAGGAATAAATAAGAAGTAAAAAGGGATCGATGGGAAAAAGTGGAATGCGTTTAACTCAGACGAGCTGCAAACCAGCGAATGCAATATCGCTCGCGAGCAAGATCGTTAAACTTTGCTAGTGTTTTTCTTGTTCCCGCGTTTAACCGCTCGTTCGTCAATTCGACGAAAATAAATACACACGAAGAAGGAAGCGACAGATTGCGATGATAAATTTTTATCTGCGAAAAAAAAAGCGAATCTCTGAAAGCACGGCGTTGGGGTAAAAACTAAAAAGAAAAAAAGACTCGGACTGCCTAGTTTAAATTTTTTTTTTGCAAAAAAGGAATTGTTTCGAATGTGTCGGGATTTTTATTTTTCTTCCGCCAGATTTTAATCGATGCGAATAAATATGCATGAAGTGCCTAGAGTGGTCTATGAAAAATTTTTGTGAAAAGGAGGATTGTCCTGTGAAAAGGACAATCTCAAAAAAATTAGTTCTCTTTAAAAAGTATAAAATTATCCGTTTTTAATCTATCTAATGTACGAAGTGAAATAATTATTTTTAAAAGGTTTCCCCTCAAGAAAGTACACTGCATTTTCCCGTGTAATTTAACTCGATTTAACGACGTTATTTATTTAACCTCATGCGAAGTCTTTTAAGGAAGTCCTTTAAGGTGATTCTTTAAGGAAATGGCGATTACATGAAACGTGATTACATGAATGCGTCTTCTAATTATTTAATTTCCGAAATACTTCTCAGCGCTTTAAACGCAATATTTAGTATTTAAACGATATTTCGTATATTTTCTTCTTTTCCTAAATTGAGATAAATATAAAGATATTAATAAGAAATTAAAAAAAAGATTTAATATGAAAAAAAAAATGTTTTCAAAATGATCTTGCTGGAGGCTCTAATACATTTTTGCCGGAGTCGAATTTTATTTAATATTTATGAAGGTTCCAAACGCCGCCAATTTTGCTGCATTTTCAAAAACACGAACTAATAGTCTGCCCATTTACGGCAAATAAATCGAAATTCACAAAATTGACCTCACGCGTTGAAGTTATTCTTGTTGGCGAGCTCGTTTAAAAAGTTCTAATTAAATGAACGATAAACGCACAGAACTCCTTTCGCTGAATTTCGACAGTGCGTAAAATTACGTTCGCAACTCGATATAATTTAAATTTCGAAAGTTGACGATCCTGAAAACGTGCAATCAAATTTAAATGTATCTTGGTTATTAAAAATATCGCACAAATTTTATTATTAATTGCCTTTCAGTCAAAAAATATTAATGCTTATATATTTATATTTCAATAAAAAGAAGAATTTTAATTTCAATCATCTGTTGGTTAAAAACATCTGTTTTATTAATTTACTTGTAAAATGTTTGTCAGATGTCGACGTGGTCCAAAACATTAAATTTTAACTAACTAAAATAAACAATTTTTTATTTTCCTTGCCGTACTAAGAAGTTTCTCTTCACTTCTTGTCTTAAACATTCTCGTTTTGCCTGAAATTTCTCAAAATGTAAATAAATTACTTGCCCCCGGAACAAGATGAAATATTGTTATATACGAAGCTCGAAGGCGAAGACAAATTTCGAGTTACCTCGACGGCAAAGCTTAAAGGACACAGGCAGGATTCTATATCCTCGCGAGTCGCCAGACTGGAAGGCAAACACTGTTCATCCGTGAATCGCGTCGTGATTACGGCGACGGAAAGGAAACCAGTTTCCTCGTCTGGTACTTCTGACGATGAAAGGACCCTCCTAGGACTCGGCGCTTTCTCGGGGCGCATTCTTCCGTCTTCACGTCCGGCGCCACCTTGCAGTTATGATAAGTCGTCATCAACTCATCAGCGTTTTCTGAGTGATTGATGTTATACACGCAAATTTATACAAGTGTTACACTTAATCTTTTTTTTATAGAAACAATACCGATTGATTTCCATCCCGTTGCATGTCTATCGACTGCAGAGATCGACTGATTACTTGAGAGGGCGAAGCCAGCTCGAATCGCAATCTCGAAGACACCGTTAAAAAATAACTACTTTCACCGATTTTTCGTCGCTTAGTGGTTTTTTTTTTTAGTGTACGCGCCATATAATATGTATATATCTATGCGTGTTGTGTGTTTGTATATATATATTTATATATACGTGTATGTATATATATATATAGATATACGGGGCGTCCCAAAAGAGACGTATACCATTCCGAGGAGCTGGAATTAACTCGCAAAATCTTCTTCGGCAAAATAAATAGTCTACGACGAGGCAATAAAGTGAAACTTATTTAAGTAAATCATAATTCTTAACATTTCGAGAAATAAAATTCAATATCGGATTTCTTGATCCGACAAAATCTTGATCTCTTCCTAACTTTCGAATAGAGAGGATTTCCAAGATTAAATTCTTTCGAAGGTAAATTTGCTTTCGAAATTCCCCGCTCCGATCCGATTCTGGTATACACCGTTTTCAGAACATCCTGTATGCTCAACGGTCTCTGTACATCAGGTCGAGCGCCATCGCGGCGCTCCTAATCTCGCCAATCTTAAACACCAAGTTAACATTATTATCACTACAGCAGAATCGCTACAGTTGCGTCTCCGCCTTGAAACGCCAGGATCGAGAGGGTCCTCAAGAGAAATAAATGACATTTATTCTATAAGTCCAGAACAGAATACTGCCGAGGGAGGAAAAGAGATGCAAAAAAGACTTGAGCAGATTTCCGAGTCACGAGCACCCCATGTGCCATGGGCTATATAACGCTGTTGTCGATCTTAAACCATATCGGAGTAATCCAAGAGCCATTAAGAATAATTGAAGCGACCAGATCATATCAACCATAATACGTTCAAAAGGAACAGCAATAAATATGTTATATATTTTTTAATATAACAATAATTCTGCAAAACAGTTTTTGAAAATTGTGTGTAGGAGACACGTGGCAAATAATATATAAAACTTGTCAAATATTTATAATATTTACGATTAAAAGGGAACAGTCTCCTTTTATTACTATTTTACATCCATCTCGCTCGTTCCGCAATCGATTTATCGCGGAGACTTCGTCTCAGTCTCAGGGATCAACATGAACAATTAAATTTAATTAATTTCACATTTTCGTAGCGGATCCCCATCGGAGGAGGCCGCTTTGAGCACCAGTCACGTTCTCGCTCGCGATGCTGAAAGCGCGCCTTCGGGGTCCATGGGGCGCGTTTCACTCGATCGAGTCCGCCAAACATTTATCTATCACTTTAAGGATCAGTCACGCCATCTTGGTTCCTTTTCAACGCGACCGAACGTTTCTCCTTGGATCGCGTCCAAAAGACGTCGTCGTATTTCACAAGCGCGACACGCCGTTTAAATAAATCCGGCCCCGCCATCTTGGTGTGTCCGAAAAAGCACTCTCCGCGTTTAAACGCGACCCGCGTAAATTTTTCGGAGTCGATTTCCTTCGAATACGCGGAGCGCAAGAATCACCCGCGTTCCGCTGCTTTCCACCGCTTTCCACCGCGTTCCACCGCGCGAATATCTCCGCCGGTCTCTCCCCCGATTCTGACGAGGACTGCGCACCGCAGCGACATTCGAGACATGCCTTCTGATTAATCTATTACGTCTCCGCCGCCAGGACGAGTCCTTTGTTCGTGCCGTCTCGGGTGGCCCTGTTCCGCCAATCACATCCTGGACCCTGTTATTCTCCGCGAATTAATCTGGTTCCATGACGAGGACAGATTTCCTCCTTGATGCTGATATCTCGTTATTCGTTTAGGTCTCCATCCTTGGCGCGCATAATGAGAGGAGATTATAAAAATTACTCAAAAATTTGTATGCAAATATAAATGACGTTATTTTGTCTGCTGGGTCAATATGTTGAGCAAAAAGAATGAGGACAGGTCTTCCCTCTTGACTCATATGAAAATTTTTGCATCAAAACGATGAACATTTTTTTTCTCAAATTAATTTTCTTATATTCGAAATGATTGAAGTACTTAATACAAAAATGTTTAAATATTTGTGCGACATGTGTAAATTCTTAAAATTAAATCTTCTAAGATAAAATTCTTTTTGGCAAAAGTCGAGTAACAAATGTTAACTATATCTTGGTATACTTTAAAGAAAGTTTGTACAATCTCGTTAAAACGATTTCTTCTATGTATATCTTCAAAAAATTTTAATTGCGACGTTTTCCGCAAAGAAATCGATCAATCCGATTCTTTTTTTTCAGTAGATAAAAACTGAGAGTAAACCCGTAAAAAGTAAACGATGTATTAATTTTATTCGCGGTAGATCCAGGATGTATTTCCCACGTTTCTTATATCCGATTCCCGAACTCTCGTTCGGTTCGGATTTTTCAGACGTCCATGGCGTCTCCCACGTAGCCCTCGTCGGGACTTTCCGGATGATTCGGCGGTTGGATCTCCTCGGCCCTCGCGGCGGCCGCAGCCGCGGCCTCGCGAGCGGTTTTGCCGAGGAGCGATCGCGGCGACAGCGGGGTGGTTTCACCTCTGTAAGCCGCCGGAGGTGACGGTATGAAGGGTACCTCCGGGAAAACAGCGACCGGCGAGACTGGCGACTGAATGGGCAGCTGTTGTTGAATCGGTTGCTCGACCGGTTGAATCGGCGGGGGTGGCTGTATCGTCTGCGGTTGTGACTGTTGTTGTTGCTGTTGATGCTGATGCTGATGTTGATGCTGGTGTTGATGCTGATGCACCGGATAAGGATAACCCTCGGCGGTGTACCTGGCGTCGGTGCGCGGTAAAATGGGATCGTATCCCGGTGATCTCGCGAGGAATTCCGCCTCGCGCGAGTATCTGGCTGCCGGCGCGGCCGCCGAGCCTGGCTCCGACATACGTTGCCGGAGCCTGGGCAGAGTGCTGGCAGTGCTGAAGGTGATCTTGGGCAGGCCGAAATTGAGCGGGTAGCCATCCTGATCCAGGTAGCTCATCTGCGGCAGAACCGGCGGCGGTCGCAGATCGGGCTGCAGCGGATAGCCCGAGTCGTACTCCAGGACCTGCCGATCGATGCCGCCGGCACGCTGATGATGCCGTCCGTACAGCTGACCGTAGCCTACCTCGGTGTTTTCAGGCACCTCGTTGATCAGATCAGGCTCGGTCAGATACTTGGCGACCGGACTTGCCACTGAATACGCATCCCGATCTAGGTGATTGTTCCTGGTGTGCTCCCGGCGTTCCAAAGTGGCCGCGCGATTGATCTCACGCTCGGTATACGAAACCATCTGCTGATGTTCGAGACCACCGATCAGGCTACCGTTACCCTTTCGGCAGGCGCTGCTGGTGGTGTCCTTCGTGATCGGCAGCACCGATTTGCTCTGCGTCACCAACGCTTTCGAATTGCGCTTTCGGTCGCGACGCCGCTTCTTCGCGCAGTATATCACGCTACCCACCAAACAGCCCAGTGCCAGAAGAGTGCCTACCAGCGCGCCCGCGACAATCGCGACCAAGTAGCCGGAACCAGGATTGTCGGAAGGTGGCTCCACGGTGGGTTTCTCGCGGAAGAGCACGCGGAGAGAAAGATTCGCCACTGCAGAACCCGCGCTGTTTTCCGCGATACAGCTGTAGATGCCCTCGTCGAGCGACTCGACCGAGAAGAGGAACAGCGTGCTGCTCATGTTGGTCCCGCCTCGTTGTCGATAGATGCACCTAGAATAGATGCAGAGAAACGCGTTTCGAAACAAAAGAAACGTAGACAAGGTTTCGTAAAAGCTCTATGACCGATATTTATAGTCAGATCTTATATATAAGATCGACTTAAGTTTATCTTTACATACTCCGTAGCCAATAAAACGAGTTCTCTACTGCGTCTGAAGATAAACTTGAGACGATCTTAAATATAAAATTTGACTATGAATACCGGCCTATAATAGGAGCTGGAAATTCGCTTACCTCGGAAATGCAGAAATACTGCCGGCCATGGAATTGTTTTCGTGCTGCAGCTCGCACGGTTCTCCGTTGAACCACCAAGTGACCTTGGCGGTCGGAACCGCGTGAACGTCGCATCTCAAAGTGACATTTCCGCCCTCGTAGATCTCCAAGTGATCTTGAAGATCGATACGCGGCAGGCAGGCTAATTCGTTGGCCTTAAGACTCTTGATCTGCTTGCCTTGCAGCCTCGCCGGGGAATCGCAGACGGGTTCGGATTCCTGTGGCGCCGCCGGCGCCGACTCCTTCAGCCAGGTCTGCATTATTCGCAATCTACAGTCGCACTGCCACGGGTTATTGTGAAGAGTCAATCCCCTGAGATTTCCCCCGAGCGGCAGAGTGTGATCTGGCACGTAGGTGAGTCGATTGCCGTCCAGCCGGAGCCACTCCAACGACTGGAGGCCCTCGAAAGCGTTCTGCTCGACGACCTCTATTGCGCATTTGCTGATCTCCAAGTTGGTCAGATGCGCCAGATGGAGAAACGCGCCTTGGCGAATCTCCTTGATCGGATTCCCGTTCAGTATAAGCCTCATCAAGCTCGAATAGGACGCGAACGTGTCCGTAGGCACCTCCTCGATCTTGTTCTCAGACAGATCGAGCTCCACTAGGCCGACCAGGCCGACGAACGCCTCCGAGGCGATGCGACTGATCTGAGACTTGCCCAGATAGAGTCGCTGTAGGTTGATCAAGCCAAGGGCGCGGAAGCATTCCGGTGGCAGGCTGACCAGATGATTGCCCGACAAGTCGAGCACCTGCGTCTCCTCTCGGGCGCCCTGCGGCAATCCTTTGAGACCGCGGTTCGCGCACTCGACCCATTCCTTCCCGCCCTTCCACTTGCACGCGCACATGCTCGGGCAGCCCTCCGCCGCGTCTGTTCCCCAGGACAATAGCAGCAACATCGTGCCGAGGAGGGCAGCCCTCCGCCGCCAGACCGGTACGATCGAGCACATGGTGCTCTCTCATCGGTCGTACAAACCCACCTCGTTTTCTTCCTCGTCCTCTCTCTCTCTCTCTCTCTTGTAGTCGTATCCCTCCGTTTCTATCGCATTTTTCGCTGACCCACCACCGCCACGCGCGCTGACCCTTCAGCGTTGCCGAAGGGAGACTGCGGTGCTTCGATCGAGTCGATGCGGAGGTGAGTGCACGACTGCCTGCGAGGTCATCAGCTCGCGAAATACCGAGAGGCGGATCTCTGCAACAATAAGATGAACGAGCCGATGAATTACGGTGCACTTTGGATCACGATGTGATAAATGGTTACAAGTAGACAAGCTCGAGCCCGGGAATAATTCGCGGGAAAATTCAGCAAAGATCGCGAACTCGCAGACCTGAATAATTTTGCTAAATTAAAAATTAACTCATTGACTCACCGATCTGAAATGTTCGATCTCAAGAGCGCTCGTAATCGCGAGTTGTTTCAAGAAAGCCGTTTTTGCGTGTAAAATTTTTATCAGCTTGGTGCACCGACGACAATTGATTACGGGATTTTGCTCTCGAGGGATTTTGCTCCCGCGAACGAAAGGACTATTAGAGATCCTCGGCTGGATCAGGACTTCCCTCGTCTAGAAAGTCTCGTGGAAAAACAGCCACCGCATCGGGGCATAGAAACCGCCGAATCCTCAGTAAGGTGATTCCCGAGGGTTTTCCGCGAGGGATGAGGGAACGAGGGGAAGTGCACAGAACGCAGGTTGAGAGCGGATAATAAATTCCATGAAGAGGGTGTATATCCCGGAGAGGAGGCAAGGATGTCGCGAGGAGAAACACTCCCCGATATCAGGATATCGGAATATCGAGCGCGTTCGCGCAGCGTGGCATGCAAACCTTCCATTCCTCTCGTGGCTTTATCCCGGAGATGCCCGGTGAGAGGAAGCCTTTCTCCGAGGTCGAGGAATGCGAAGGGAAGAGGCCTGGAAGGATATTGCCGATCTCGTACGTTTCGAATCCAATATCAACTGACCCTCGTCGTCGTAGCCGCCGCGTGAGTTGCAATTTTTTTTCCCCCTGTGTCTTTAAAATCGCTGTCGGGAGCGGCATTGGAAAACGCAAACCGCGCGGATACGATATTGACGCGCCACTCGACAGTTCACGTAATATCACGTGTTGCATATAATTTGTATTATCGACAGACTAAGTCTTTCTACCTATTTGTAATTTATTACTATTAGAAAATGCGATTTTTCAAAATTGCGATCTCCCTTAAGAATCACAGTGAATGCGATATATATCGCATTTCTATTTTTGTATCTTATATTTTGAATTGTGCATAATTTTATATTACAAACGCAATTTTGAATCACATTATTTTATATCGCCAACACTATTTTAAATTTCCCCCGTTATATTAGGTAACTTTTAATTTTACGATTTTTGAAAATTTTTTATTATACATTTTGATTGTTTTAAATCATGAAATTTAAAATTATATAACAGAGGAAATTTAAAATAGAGTTTGCGATATAAAATGACGCGTGATTCAAAATTCCGTTTATGATACAAAATTATGATAAAAATTTTTACAGAATAATGAAGAGAAACAAATTATAAACAAATTGATTAAACTATATATAGTATTAAAAATAAAGCGTATTTAGTAATCGGAATACGTTACATTTATAACATTTAAATTGTTTTGTTTTACCTTTTTTTTATATAAATATTTAATGAATAATGAATATTTAATGAATAAATACTTACAATTACAAATGCAATTTTGAACTGATGTGCGATTTTATATCGCAGGCGCGATTCAAGAAAAAAAATCATGCTAGTGATATATCGCAAAATCGCACATCCCTATTTGTTACTTAAGTTTAATTGCGGTCATTGCACAAATGTACATTTTTTACGTAAAGTAGAAAGACACACACATACTTGTAATTAATATACAATTTGATCCAATATATAATATGAATTATATAAATACAACTTCTAGGTGTGTATATGTATGTGCATTATACGTATAAGAGCATTGATTTTCCGAACCCAGAATCATCCTGCATGTAAACGTAAATCGAAATTACGATAATTCTGTCGGATCACGTTCTTTTCAATACGCGCTCGCAAATTATCGCCGAGCCATGCTTCCTGCCTCTATGCATACTTGATGCCGTGTAAACGCGAACTCGCATAAATGGTGAGGCAACGTGCATGGAAAAAAAATTGTGAAAAGACATTTAAAAAAAACACACGATGGTGTGCGACACGGAAGATTCATTCTTTCGTTCATTCGCATTCGTTCCTTCATTCCGCTTTTTTCGTGCTCGCCTTCGGAATCGCGGCAGCTCGTTTAGTCAGCAAACGTTTTCATCGGGATGCGAATTGTCGAACCCGGAGGGTTGAAAATAGTCCCCGGTAAACCGCCGGTGCTCGCTTTGGGCGTGCGAAGGAGGGCCCTTAAAGGGGCTTCTTTAAAATTGCGCTAGCGTCTCGCGACCGGCAGTAAATATCGAATGCGAAACGGTGGAATACGCTTCTCTTTCTCTATCGCTCGAAATGGAAATGAGGGTTGAAAATGAAAAAGTCGAGTATTGGGAGAAGGCTTGGGAGGATACGCATTTTAACTTTTCAACGTACGGTTTTCCTTCCGCATGAAAAAATTCAATATTTTATATGAACTTATTTTCGCGAGACTCGTCTCTCGTATCAGCTTCGACAGAAAGATAATTCGTTTCCGGGCGGAAAAAAAACGTACTAAACGCGAGTCGTTTTAACAGATCTTTAAGAGCGAGTTAAACGACGCCTTCGGTCATTAAAACCGTAACGATAATGTCGCGATTAAATTCAACGGTCATGCCGATTCCGAGGTATTTCGTTAATTGTTACCACCATTTCGGCGAGAGAAAATGCTGCCCGACTGCAAAATGGGCAGAAATACTTTCCGCTGGCAAAATGTAAACGAGGCGAAAGAGACGAAGCGCTAAACGGCGTTGAGGGCATCCATCCGAGATGGTGAATCGTCATTTTAAACGTTATTATGACTGTTATCAGCGGAGGAATAATACAGTTAAAACGTGTTAACTTGAAAAAACTTGAATTGAAATCTTGCGATATTTCCTTATGTTTCGTTAATGCATACGATAAGGTAGAAGTGATTATCGACAGCGAGCTCGTTATCTCTTCTGTATTATCTTCGGATAAATTTGTTTCTTTTATTGGCGCACGGAGTATATATATTAATTCTACGAGTCTTGAAACATATTCTACATATTATGAATCATAACTAAATAATTAAAATGCTAATATTCGCAATGTATCAATTTTAGGGCAACTATTGCACAACTACATTGTGACATTTATGACTGATGAATAGTCGAGCAACTATATCGATTATGGCAGTGGTGTATCTCTCATTGTCGGGGAACCGTCACATCACGTGTGAAACGCAGCGGGGATAATTTAATTGACATCGACCCCCGTTTAATTACCGAGAAACAAGGGAGTTGCGCGACTAAAGAGAACAGACAATGAGAAAGAGGGGAGAGAGAGAGAGAGAGAGAGAGAGAGAGAGAGAGAGAGACAGAGGGAGGAAAGGATGATGGCAAGAACGTTTCTGAAAGTTGTTCGAATCGTATACGAAAGAAATCGGGTACTATCTTTTTAGGCCACTTCCGGTATCTTCCTCGATTTACGGGGCGCAGTACAAAGCCGCAGGGACAAGAATTTCCGTCAATCTTTTTCATCGATCCTCTCTAACCAACCGAGAACATGGACTTTTCGGTCGGATAGATAGATATGATAACGTTCAATTACTTGTTTAGAAGAGTGTTAAGAAATCAATTTGTCGATAATTAGATTGATAACCAGGAGAACAATAAAAACAGTAAAAACACAAATGTTTCGATGGTATTTTATCTAGGGTGTAGATTACAAGAGCAGTTCTGAGCTGCACTGTTTTCATTTCATAAACGCTTTGAAATACAGAAATTGTAAGAACCTAATCTAATCTAAGAACGTAATAAACTTGGAGCTATCGAGTGCGTTGTGCAAGAGAGAATACAGCGACTGAAATAAAAATTGCGATATACAGTGCGCGATTGTTCCTTAAAGTTCCTCGGGACCGGTATGGCTCTTTCGTCTTCTCAAGCGTGTTCGAAGCTCCTTATTCCTGCCTCTTCTGATGGCGGGGTAAAGGCAAGCAGTTCTTTGGTACCTTCATTCTCGACTTACAGCGCGACTTACAAAGGCTCGAGATCGAGTGGGCAAATATCGAGAACAGCCCCTTCCCAACCTCGCGATCGTGAAGGTAAATTAACAGCTAGGTAAATTCGTCGATGCAATTGCTAGATATTGATCAAAAATACGTAAGGAAGAATTGAAATGGAACGGGATACGATCTACCTTTCTTCACGATAGCTTCGTAAATAGAAAAATTGTAGAAAAAATACGGATCGAATTAAAGATATTATTGGATATTTCAAAAGTTAAAATAAAAATATCCTTGAGAATTATAGAACGCGGTCGATATTGAATGTTAAAATAAGTTCTATGCATGAGCAGCTATATATTGTTATAAATAATTATATAGTTATCTTTCCTTTAAATTGTAAAAATATCCTGAACGACTTTTCTGCTAATAAAACACCGGCTATCGCTATGTTAATTCAATTAACTATGATTCGCTTTTATTCCTTTGAGAGTATAAGTGGAAGAAGCGTACAACGATGGGGAATTGTACTTTAATGTCATTCGAATCCGACCTAATCGATCCTTCGAGAGTATCAGAATCGAAAGAGACTTTATCCTTAGTTTACTAATGTAATAATAGTCTGTAATAATATGACAGAGAGAAGAAATGAAGTCATATTCTAGTCGCGTTAAAGTATACTATTTAATTAACTTATTTAATGTATATCTTTCAGTTTCGTTATTCGAATTAAGAGCTTATATAACGTTGCATAATTTGGTCCATATTTAAATCGTGTATAATATGTTATTATATATATATATATATATTAAGTTATAAAAGATCTAATTTTCAAAGTATAATACCCTTATAATATATATATATAAGGGTATTATACTTTGAAAATTAGATCTTTTATAACTTAATCTATTACTGTGATAACTTACTTCACATAAGGCTAGTTATTACAAATATAATCGCCTTACATATATATATATATATATATATACGTGTATATATATATATATATATATATATATATATATATGGCCTGACTGACTGACTGATTGACTCATCAATGTTCAGTCCAAACTCCTCAACCTAGAAACATGAAATTCGAAGAGTATATTTCTTCCATGACGTAAGCACCCACTAAGAAGGAATTTTTAGAAAATCCCTTCGACCCCTACAGGGGTGAAATGTATTTTCACGGTTTCCTCGATATCTCTTAGGCCCGATAAGATATCGACTTGGTTTTTTCTTACAAAGGTTACCCATACAAATGCTTAAAAATGTAATAAGAGACGTTAACGGTAAAATCGTACATAAGATTAAACTATCTGCCACTATGTTATGCCGAAGTTATGTGTTACATCGACGGAGTTGGTCGAAATTATAAGTAGAAAGCTGTAACAACCTACCCCGTCACAATCAGCCCCGACCTGCCATATTTAGATATTTTGATTATTGCTTAAGCAAAAAAATTTTTTAAGACTAACATAACTGAAAGTTATTACATTTAAAGTAAAGATTTTAAAGAAACTGTTAGAATTATGATATAATAACCAGATTTAATATAACATTCAATGTATCATTAATTTATTTTTCGGCCATACAAAACTAAAAATATCTTCTGTTTGTGAAAATACGATACTCAACCTAAAGTAACTAATTGAAATATTATCGCAATGTTTTTGCGGATATATTATATTTTTTATGCAGTATCTTTTGTCACACCTTTACAATAGTTACCGTGTACCAACTAATCCCGATCTCCCCTATGTTTTTTGTATGTACACTATTATATATCTTTTTTATTAAAAAAACAGGTACACAGGAATATTTTATTATTTTTATTTTTTGTTATAAACTGAATGTAATAACGTCCATTATGTAATATAAGAAGTGCGCATATCCCAAAACTGAATTTTTTCCCCCTTTTCTCGTTAACATGAAGCCGCTTCAACGAAGTGTAGAATTACCGAGCGTCACGATCGATCAGTCGCAAAATCGAACGGCGAATTTGATCCTTACCTCCCATTCTCACCCTTCTTTTTGTAGCGACCCTTCTCCAAGCTCGCGGACACATTTCTCCCTCGCTTTGACAGACCCCTGTTAGGTAAACACGAATTTCCAGCATGGAAAATTCCTCCAAATTTGGACAGCACTGAACCCTCGTTGTGACAAGATACGAAAGATAAAAGACTGCGGCTTTTGTCCCCTTTTTTGCCAACAAAGAGAGGTCTTTGTTCTCTTTCTGCTGTCATTTTATCCGTTTATATAGCATTTATATAAGCATACATAATTTATTATACTATTTTCTCAAATATCTTCAACGACTTGTCGTTCTTTTAAAAAATGATCGTCAATTCTCTTCTCGTCAGTAACAAATCAGACTTCAAATGCAGAGGTACAATCACATTCCAATTTTCATTTCTGGTCGAGCACTCCACAATCGGGAATCGACGGCGCCGAAATAACGCGCGGCGATATTTTTTTTCCAGCTCGCTCCGGCGGAGCACAAAATTACCGAATACCGTAATCGATGCGCCGCGAAAACGCGTCCGACTTTTTCCGCCGTCTTTCGCCGAAAGAGATCTGGAAAGTAACGATCCCGGGGCGCCGCGAGGAGCACCGTCTATTTTTCTTCCTTCCGCGAAAGTCGGGAAATAAAGGGCCGAATGCCTCGTCGACGACAAGCCCGCCGATAATGTCCGCAAACGCGAACCGAGCGACGGATACCCGTGTAATAAATCACGAATATACAGGCTGATCCAGGAGCGAAAAAGTCGCGTATTTTCTCGGAATCGCAGAAAACTGAGACTGCAGAAATCAAACTGACCAGAATGGCGATAACATTTAACGTGAACCTGTCGACAGTTTATCGTTTATAAAAGAAACTGTTAAAGACTTTGGAAAGTTAAGTCTCCAAAAACTGTAAAAATAAACAAAACTTCCATTTCAATTTCAAATTGATTTAGATTAAATGGAAGTTCAGTTTGAAACTTGTAATTGTCGAGATGTTTAATATTTAAACCGAGCAAGTAACATTTACTTCGCCAGCAATTATAATTAACTTAATTAACAGTTGAGACTTTGAAATCGACCCAACTGGCTAGAATAATCATCATGACGATACGATTTGGTCAATATTGGTTTTGGTCAGATTAATAGTTAAGACGGTTCGACCATGGGTTTTTTAGTTCTTCTAAATTGATGTAATTTTGATGCTTCTACATATTATAAGCATCTTATTTAAATAATTTAATTTACTGCGAAAAATATTACCTTAATATTTAAGTTTAAAAGTTACAATATTGCGGAAGAATATGATAATATTTCGTTATCGATGTCAGCATTGAGATAATTATTATTGAGAACACGATATGACGTGGCTGCCGCAAAATTGAACAAGACCTCAAACTAATGCCGATGTGAATTATCAGTTAATTGTTTTGAAAACATTGTTCGTTAGGGGAAACGCGGCGCGCCTGCGTCGCAATCGCGTTCGAATGCGCCTTGCAAATAGGCATTATGTTACCGTGCCCGTAATTGCGCTAATAACAATGGCTAATAGAGATAATAGTGCGTCGCTAATTTTACCGTTATTTACTGATAGCTGAGGCGTTACCATGTAACAAAACCGGCCGCGCCGCGCCGGATCGTTGTCGTCGACGTCGTCGTGAGCTGATATTTCGTTTAAATTAAAATTAAACCGCTAATTGCCACGGAATTGCAAATAAATATTTCCCTTCCTTGGATACGGCGCATATCGATAAATGCACGCCTCACGGAATGTTCATAAACACGAATAAACCGTCGTGAAATTTGCGCGTTTCGAAATGGAAGTGAAATAGCTATATCTCCGAATAATTTAACATTTGTGATATAAAATGTATGATTTAATATTATGGTATAAATTTTATATTTAGCATTACGATGTGAATTCTGATTTTACTTTATATTTATTAAAAATGTTATTCTTGTTGTATAAAAATGGGAAGAGGAGAGATGGAACACAGTTTTTATATATTCGCAAATAGGGGCTTAAATTTAATACGCCTATTTGATTTAGATTCAGAATTTTTCATGAATATAAAGAAACTGATTTTATCTCCAAATACCCCATAAATCACATCTCTCCCCCGTCCCTCGAATCGCGGAGTCTCGAGCCGTCCTTTCGCGATCTTATTTGGGTGATCAAAAGCGGACGCGTGACATCCGGCGGCAATCACTTTTAACGGGACTCGCTCCGTCGAGCCATGAAATTACTGAATCATCATTGAACCGTCCTCTCCGCCTTTGCGGCTACTGGCGGCTCCGTGGAAAGGGTCGTGGAATGGCACCGTGAGGTCGACGCATTTCCCTATTACGTGCGTCGTTGGCCCTCTCCGCGAGCTGAATCGCCAAGCAGCAGCAGCAGCAGCATCGACGACGGCGGCAACGGCGACGGCGACGACGATGACAACACCGGCGACGCTTGACGTAGCTCGACGTTAAGCCGACGGCGGATATCGTCAACGTCTGAAAATTCGCGCGGACGTAACTCGCTGCGGAATCTGCCATCAGGTGGAAGCTTACGAGATTTAATGCGCCCGTTAGTCGGCGTAGATGCAATTTAATCTGACTCACCAGCGATTGCGTTGGGAGAGCTGAGGACGGATCATAAAATGATGAAATGTGCCCCTTACTCGGGCCCTCTCTCTCTCTCTCTCTCTCTCTCTCTCTCTCTCCCCCCCTCTCCTTCCCGTCCTATCTCGCGCAAGGTATCGATTCGGTAACTATCCTCGGAAATACATAAGGAAACCGGGTATCATTCCTGATAATCCAGATCTTTATGCGCGTTACGGTTTGAAGAGAGAAATTTGTATAGAGGAATAAAAGCAGAATCCGATGAAATTATTTCACGTAGACTAGAGATTTAATTTATCTCCCATATAAATGCTCGCACATTTATCGCGAGCTTCCTGGGTCGATTTTTATACGCGACTTTTTGCTCGGCAAAACAGCGTAGTAATTGTCGACCGCGCATCATAATGCCGGGGGGCAGGTTTACGCCCGACAAAATTTCAAGCGGAGACTTCGTTATTTTCAGCCAGGGCGACTTCGTTATTTTCGGCCGCGAGCTGCTTGTTACTCCCTTAATGAGAAATGTTAACGTCGCCAAGACTTTTTAAATTAGCGTCGTAATTAGCCGACGTGCGCGCGTTTTCGTCCGCGAGTACGAGTTTCCGGCTCGGGTGCTCCGGCAAAATTCGTGAACGGTGTGTCGGCTCGTTTTGTGCTAATCTCACCGGCGGAAATAACATTCCCTCGCACGTCGGTTTTTCATTTTCGGTCTTACATTCGATTTAACGCGTGGCCCGCGTTTTTCTCAACGTCGATACGATTAAAAATAAATTAGAATTAACTTTTAGTCACTGAATATTTACATATATGTTGTAGTGATTTCGTGTTTTTTTTTTTTTTTTTTTTTTTTTTTAATTTCTAGAGAATACACAAAAAACTAGGATATTATGGAACAAATAAAAATTACAATTTTACTAGTAATTTTGCAAAATCCTTATAGGTACTGCCAGTGAAATTGTGAGTTGAAATTTTTATTAATTTATATATTTATAAATATATTATAAATTATGTTTATAAATATAAATATGCTTATTTATATTTATATTAATAATTTTTATTTATTCTATAATATCTCGGTTTTTGTGGATTTCCTATAGGAATTTTGCAAAGAAAAAAACAAATTACACAAAATCCCTGCGACATATGTCTACCTAATTATTTCTTATGCATTGTTCTTCAGACAATTTAAATTTGACATGAAAAAAATACTTAATCGACTTGAGCACTTAATAAGCTCGAAGGATGCGCTAAACCTCGAACAGCCCTTGAATGCAAACATGGCCGCCGGATGCTGTCAACGCTTTTTCCATCATTGTCGCTGTTTTACGATCGCGGACTCTCCTCATCCCCGCATTCTGGATTCGACGTCTCCCATGGGGGACGATGCGCGACAATAAGCGACTCGGGGACGGCAAACTAGCGAGCAACAACAGCGAGAGCGGTGTCTGTCTCGCGGTCGGTTGTATTCCAACGAGATTACGAGGCCGTGATGCAAATATGGCGGAGCGTACGACGTGTGAAATATGCAGCCGGATGCAAACGGCTTCGCCGCGAAGTCCGACCGAATCGCCTCTGCGGAGGTTATTCGGAATAGCGAAACTCCGCCCGCGGCTCGAAATTTCACCCCGCGGCGTTATCATCCCCTAATTTATACACGAAGATCGCGCGCACCGACCTCCCGGAAATGGTCTCGCGCGATAATTCAACTCGATCGCAAAAAGAGAGACGCATCTCTCTTTTTCGCCACATTTCCGAAATCCAACTTATATCCATTCCCATAATAAATAGGGCTTAAGTAACGGAATGTTAAAACCGCTGAGCAAATATCAGAGGGATATATAGGATAAAACGGAGTATCGCACGGCCGACGATATGGCCAAAATATTTCACCGAAGGTCGAAACAACCGCAGAGGAATAGGGGATGTTTGGAAGAACCAATACGTTTACCACGTGCGGGGAGGCGATACTTCTCGTCGAAAGGGCGACGGGGAAAGGGGGGAATACGAGAACATATCGCACGCCGTTTGTTGTGCGCCACGTCGCGTCGTCGTGCCGGCGATGTAAACGGGGCGAAAGGGGTGTATGGGGAATTGTAGGGGTTGGGAAAACTCAAAGCGGAGGCGCCGGCGACGCCGTTCCGGCCAGCCGACGCCCCGCTGCTGGAACAAAAAAGGTAAAACGAAACAAAAAAAAAAGAAACGAGAGAAATCGCGGAAACAGCGTCGCCGAGCGCGCCGCGATGCGTGGTTACGCTCGGCGAGAATTTGCGAACGTTCGAGAAGCTGTGTTGCAGGATTTAAACTCGTCGACAAAGAAAAGAGAGACTATAGTTCGACTAGACAAAAGACTAGTTCAGACTAAAGACTAAGCGACACGTAAACTATTTCTTCAACTTGACGCGACGCGATGCACGTTCGTGCGACGTCATTTCGGGGCGACACGGAGAGTATTTGGAATGTATAATTAGTCTTTGATCGCTCCAAGAATTCGCCCATTCCTCTGCGCGAGGGAGATAACAGTTAACAATGTAATTTTAATAAATGTATCCCGTAGCTTACACGTGACGTAAGTACGCCCGCCGGGAGGGAAACTGCCATGCCGCGAATGTTGTCGCGCGGACTTTGTCAATTTTCATATTGATTTAAATGAGGAAGTACAGGACGGGAAGCAGAACTTGCCAAGCTGCTCCTGCGAAGCTTAATACCGAAAGTCTCTAAGCTCTTCACGGAACATCGTCGGTTAGGTAACTACTTGCGTCATTGGAATAATCCGCCGCACGATACATTACACAGATGTTATAGAGCCGTCTTACGTTAAATATTACACGGGACATCTTACTAATGATGACGAAAATATATACATATATGTATATACGGCGAAGTATCCGCTAGGCGGAAGCAAATTGCGGTTTTCAAGATTCAGGAATAGTTGGAAGCGAGAACTAAATACCCAATACGTTTGAATAAAGCTCATTTCACCTTATACGAACTACCTCCGCTCGCAGAAGCTCTCGGGGTAAGAGCTATTGATTTCTTGGCAAACAACACGAAGAAAAGCTGTGCGGCTAGCCGAACGCAACACATTGCCTGCGTTAATGGCAGAGACTGTGTGCTACTTTCGACTAATCGATTCTGCAGAAGAATAGGCGGGCGCGTGTGTGAACGAAGGGCTGCTGAACGGGTCCGTGCACCCAACTTCGACTGATTACTCCGTTTCTAATTCGTCGGAGTGGATGTGGAGCGTGCGGACGTCTAAAGCCGCGCGATCTTGCTCACGAAATGCTCGCTGCAGTTTCATCGAGTATCTCGCAAAAAAGATCAACGTGTGTTTTCCGAACTTCGGCACTCGCCGCAACGTATATTCCTGATGAGAATTCAGAGAGTTCATCGACTTCTGCCTGAAATCTTTAGTTGTTACGTCGAGTTGCGTAGACACTAAAAATAAGGAAATATCATCATAAAAGAACAAACCAAGCGTAATTTATGATAATGATGTCCAACGGCATTAGCCATGATTTTCCCATCATTCTCTTAAAGAACGTAAACGCGACAATCTTCATTTTTGCATGTACGGCATTGTGGCATGCATATACTGGGTCACTTCGAAATAAAAGAGCAGTTATTTTCTCGATATTTTTTCATAATATATAATACTTTGGTGCTTTATTTACTAGCCACTATAGTGCGACTGTATTCCGATATCCAATAAAATTCGAAAATTTTCATGTATAGATGTAAAAATCGCAATAATTGCAGTGTTAGAATTAAAACTATTATAACTTTACGTTATTTTTAATTAAAATAATTGCCATAATTTATGCTGCGATAACTCTTGCAAATAAAAAATAAAAATTAATTCGTTGATCTTAAGCTGATCTTTTTGTTAAGTTAACGTTATTTTTTAGCTTGTCATGAATAAATAAAGCATGTATTTGAGTTTTTGACTGCGGTGATCGAATAGTTAGAAGTAGAGCGATATGACTTGACTAGGCAAATTCAAATTTACATCAATATTTACAAGATCCACACGTCTCTCTTCGACTCTTTCCGAACCTTTTACTATAACTCGTATGATTGATACATACTTCATAACGCGTTACACACAAGCATACACGACAAGCATTTATAAAACTCTTCGAACGCTCGGCAAGACGAAATCACACGAAATAATCGTACATTCTGTTACAGCAAAAATTGTAAAAGAGTTTTTTCCCTTAGAAAGAGCTAATATAAACTAACGCTTTCAGAATGTCTCGTATATCATCTTTGCTAACATAATCCTACTTTACGCCGCGATTGAAGACTCAATAAAGGGAGAACGCCTCAATAAAGGTGGAAAGATAAAAAGCCTGACCAGGTCCAGCGTTTTCCTCATAACCGCTCTTCCTGCGGTCAAATAACGCGCTTTGTCCGGAGAAAAACTTTCAGCTTCGATCGTACAGTTCCTAATTAGGTCAATTTGTCTAACGAATCTTAGAAAATTTTAATTTATTACTTTTTTTTTTTTAATAAAGTGATTTAACGAGATACTTAACATTGCCAATTTCTCAAATATTCAACAAAACAGTAAAACTTCTTTTCGTTAAAATAAAATTTTGACTTAACGGCGATATGACGTAGATACGTTACTTGAACACGGCAAGTACATCTGCGCGCAGTTTTTGCGCCTCGGGTCCCGGCTTTAATTCGTGCATTCTCCTTTTTGTCATACTCGGTGGAGAAGCGAGACCCTTAATTACAGCTGACCGAGCGGCGATTAAACTCCGCTAATTGTCGACACCGATAGGCGATGACGCCGGACTCCGATAAGCGCTGCGGCATTCTGCGAGCCTGCTGCACTGGCCGAGATACGATCCTACCTCACGTTTTATTTAATGAAATAAGCAAATGTGCGTTTCTTTGATCAATGCGGTAATATCTTTGAAAAAGTGGGCCTAGATTAAATCTACAATTTAAATCTTTATTGTGAAAACATCTATCCTAAAGTCGCTATGTACGGAATACGTCTTTGAAGCTTATTGCGTTTCACGTGAGAAACTCCGTGCGTCTTAAATTGTACGAGGTGTATGAGCCCACGAAAGAAAGAGACGGACCAGAAGATACCGAGGGGTGGGAGGGGAAATGCGAGGGAGGGTGGGCATCATGAACGGGAGATAGTGTTATCAGAATTGCCTTCGGGGAACTCCACTAATTTTAACTAACAGTGGAAATATCGCAAAACTTTTGAGCGGCGAGCTCTCTCTCGCCAAACAATTTATCTTTCTATCTCTGCGCGAGATAGATAGAGAGAATCAAGGAGAGGGACGTGGAGAATGAGAAAGTTGGCGGAAGGGAAGAGAAGCGGGGGGGAGGGCAGGAAGACAGTTTCGCGCGCCCTTGCCTGTAGCCTCTTACTTATCCACTCGCTTTGCGGTGTTGGGAAAGGGGATGGGATTGAGGGAGCAGGGAGGACTTTAGTACGCCTTTAAAGTACGGTATAACCCTGGAAATTATAGCACGCCACTGGCGCAGTATGCTCGGCGGTGGCAACTTAATAAGCCGATAGGATACGATCTGCCGCGAGCGGGGAGACCCGACCGGCGGCGGTGCTGCGACGGTGGCGTAAGCTCTCTCGCGCTAATTATTTGCGATTATGACTTCGCTGGCGGAGTGATCGCGCGTGTTGATACCTCGCCTCGCCTGTTATAAATAGCCTCACGGCGACGTTTTATTTCATCAGATAGTTTTTCGCCGGGTATTAATCTCGTTTCGGTGTAATTTGTGAAAATACAGCCCTCGCTGTAAAGAAATGTCTCGTACAATTATGTTGAAATCTTCCCGCGATAGTCGCATTCACGAGCCAACAACAGTTTAGACCACATTATGTTTCTTGCTTCGATGCATCAATTCTTTTTACCTTTCACCCTTTTCACTCGTGCGGCAACGTAATGTATCGAAGTTATTAAATCGTTGTTTCACGTATGATTATCTCGCAATCGTAATTTGTGCCATTTATCCGACGGCATCTCAGGCAAGCCTCTCGACAATCAGTTCGTGCGATCGATTTCCCGTGAAACGTTAACCCGTATATATATCGTTATTTTATTACGACGCGGTACCCGGTAATGATCGTCGTATCGCGCGCGGGTGAAACTTTGAATACCGTAATTACCAGCGCGAATTTCCCGCAAGAGGCGATAAAGGGCTCGTCGAACTTTTTATACCGCGTATGCAGATCTCGTACCTACGCTACGGGCGAGCTGTAACACGGCGGGTTAACGTTTACCACTTCACCTCCGCCGTTCTCCGTCATCCTCCGAACAAGTGCATATCGTTGGTATAAACGGCCAGCAGATATGAACCTGACGGGTCCGCTCGGTTACATTAACTACGCGCTATAAGAAGGCCGCTATTGAGTTTTGCGGCAGTTTATCGCGACCGTAACTAGAGTGGCTTTATGGTTCGCTGATAAGCCCGCGGGATGATGGCGTACGTCGTCTCGTCCCTTCGTTATCGTGGTGGCGGGCTGACGAACAGACGGAATCTCGCTCTCTCCTGACAAACTGAAAGTAATAACAAAGTAACAGAGTAATATCAAAGAAACAGAGGTTAATTGGATCGATAAGCAATGCAAGTATTTCGCGATATTGATAAGCATCTGCAATATCATTTACAATAGATTTCGTGATTATATAATTTTGTAATTTTACAAAATATCTATAATGTTTAACGTAATTTTAAATTTCCGAATATACGTAATCTATGAACGCCTTTATTGATTTTGATTGCCTGTCGAATTTTCTTATTGAAAGAAAGAGACGTCAAATGATAGAAAATGTGTCCTTAAAAACTATTCAACTATTGTCTTCTTGACTGTATAATAAAAAACTATTAAAGATTGAAACGCATTTTTCCAGTTGCATGAGTTCCATCAAATGCGTTCGATTTTCCATCCATTTAACACGGCATTGCTAAGTCTTTTTTTTTATATCGGTAGTTGTTAGTAGTTCAAATTCTCGATTTAATTGAAAGCTCATGCGGAATTCCATGTATCTGCGTACCTAAGCGGTGCTCGTCGCTGAACTTTTTTAATCTGAGTAAAATGTTTACGAAGCGGTTTGCGAGCGGTTTCACATCCGCTTTCTTTTTTTGTTGGAGAAAGAGAGACGAGGGTAGAGATATCGAAAACGAGAAACAGAAAGAGGGCGAGAAAGAGAGAGAGAGAGGGAAAAAGGGACGGGGGATACGGGATAGCGATTGTGTCTTTTGATGACGGTAAACACCGTACAGCGCGTTTCGTGCAATCTAGAAACTTTTTTCCTGCTCGAACGAGGTGGAAATATTCGTGTATGGCGGTTAAAACGAAGAGGAACCCGTCGGATATGTTGGCTTCGTCTGCGTTTTAGCGGAAACTCGGGGATCTATATTAAATCCTACTAGCGGCTTGTGTTGATTTTAGTATGGCACGGTCGGCGGTCGTTCGGTTTGCCGTAGGAATTGTCCCGAACTGAAAAAAGCCAATCCGCTTGATTGCGGCTCCGAAAATGTCCGCTTCGCGGTGGCCCGTCTCACAAAATTCGATCGACAGGCGACGAGTGATGGCACAAGCTCGCAAAAGTTTCATTAAATTATTTCACCCGCAAAACGTCACGCGGGGTTTTATCTCCGCACCGTCCATTTTCGGCTCATCACGAGCTAATTAAATTAGGCGAGGGACATCGGATAATCCTAGCGTCTCTCTATTTTCATATTGGTAAAAAGAAATAAGTCAATGTTTTTCAAGCACACATTTTATATCAAGTTATTTGTCTGAACAATATTTATATAATAACGACGGTCAATATCGATATCCGTGATGTGATGCGAACTGATTGTGAGTGGCCGACGCGACGTGCCGGATGTGCATTTCTATCTTCCCGATCGTATCGCTCGCGGGGAATCCAATTGGAAATTGTCAATTTCGCGAAATTACATTCCCTCATTCGTTAATGAACGAACATCGCCGCTCCATAAAATATCCTTCCGCCAGAATAACCTTTCCCTTGACGCTTTCTAAAGATCTCGATGGGGGATCGGCGCGACGCGCTCGGGCGCACATCAATGCGCGCGCAGACACACGCGGGCACATTTTCTATATAGTGAAATCACTTTGCACGTTTCCCCGGATCGTAATCAATTCCTCTCGAGAGTCTCGAGACCCGGCGAGTTATTAATCGTCATTAGCAACGACCTTTCATTCCTCTTCGCTTCCGCCGAGGAGGGGAAAAAACCTCAACCAGACCCTTCTCCGTGTCCGGAAGTACAGCTCGCGTTTGTTGCGCTCTTCCCGGCCGGATGTGGCCATCGATTTGCTTCTGATCGAAGAAAAATGGTGGCCATTCTGCGCGGTCAATTTCTCTCCGGAGATTGACTCGGAGATCACAAAAGCGTGAGAGAGTATCCGTCCTTTCCGCTCTTTTTCCGCTTTCTCTCGCGGCTTTTTTCTCAGAGGAGCGAAAGTCATGCAATTATTGCAATTAGTCGGAATTTTAAACGTGACACTCGATGGCTGGCGTCGTCTCGGTCGATCGTAGTTGCCCCCGGACGATCGCGCAGTAAACCGAAGGGTCTCTCGCGTGGTGCGGGCATTACGGTCGGAAGTTCCGTGCGCGAAGCGAGGCAAGTAAAGCTAGTTAGAGATTCTTTAATAACAAGAGGAAGAGGACGTTCCTCGGGGAAGAGAAACTTAATTAAGTGCTAGTGGCGGGCCCGGAACTTTTTTGCGGCCGTGTAATAAAAGATTATGCTAACATAAGGTATACAGGGCTAACGAACGGTCGTCGAGTCTCTCTCGCCGTTGACTCTCTCTCGAGCAGCGCGCGCCATCGCGCCATCGCCGCTTAGAGGAGAGCGAATTAAATTACGTTGCCGGCCGGCCCGTGTATTTTTTCTCGGGACGCGGATTGAAATGTTCATCTATATTTCGCGACCAGCCGCGGCGGCGCGGCTCAGGTCGTATCAAGGGGATTTCATTTTTTTTTCCACCCCCGAGATGTAGGTAATTTACAGACAGCGCGTCGGATTTACATTCGCGATGCTTCCCGTTGTGATTCTTTCATGAGAGGGCCCCAGCATTTGATTATTTGCCCCACGCGCGGTGTGTCTATTCTATAAACAATTTTACTCGCGTCGCTTCGGCGAAGAATGAATGCATAATACATGCAGGGGAGAATATAAATGGCGCCGTTTAAAAGAGGATACTGGGTGATTCGGAAATACTTTCGTCGATGATACGTTTTGGAGTTTTTAATATATGAAATGAAAATCGTTACGTCACACGCAAGTGGGTCGATTATCGACGGTTAGAAATGAGGTTGACCGTAATACGCGATAACGACTGTTTGTATTTGACGTATGGCATCCTCGAATCAAATTACAGGGAGTTAAGAAGATCAGGAACACCGTTGTGATAGCATCGGGGATTATTATTATTCCATCGAGCGTCGCATTATTATGCGGCGGGTCCACTCTCTCGGTCGCATCGCGCAATGTTAGGTAATCCCAACGTTGCTCGGACGCGAGATCGCGATTCGCTATGCACGGCCCGAAATTATGCGCGCTATCATTTCTGCCAGTGAATTAATGTAAACAGCCGCGATATAATGCCCGAACGGCGGCCGAATGGCATCAATTATGTCGGCGCGCGTGTAAATAAGTGCCGAGCGCGCTACGAAAATTATTATAATATATCCGCGCGACAAGCGCGTTTAATTGCGCGGCGCGTTTGTCGCGTTCGTCAACTATTATTAATCGCGGATCCCCGGCTAACGTTAATTATCCGTAACGCGGTTCGACTAATACGGAATATTTTCTACGCGTTTGGATCGCTGACCTAATTCTATATCAGTGTTATGTAAAGATATTCTAGAGGGAATAATCATATTTTGTATCTTTTATGTTTAATGATTCTCAATAATGATTCTGACACGTCACAATTTTCAAAAGTTCTAAGTTAATGTTGTAAAAAAAGACAATCTTAAACTTTCTACAGTAGCGGTATGTAATGCGTTTGAAAAGTTTTATTCGAATTTAAGTATGTTATTAAAACTTATCACTCTCAAAGAAATTTGTTGTAAAAATTAAAGTTTATAAGAGTTTCGTAATCAAATATTTATTAAACTGCAAGAAAAATGCAACACATTACGAACAATCATTAAAGTTAATCTATTGAATATTGGATTTACCATGTATAGTATTTGTTAATTTTTACTTCGTATGCAGTAAATATACCAGGATTTAAATAGTCCCAACTGCACCTTTTTATTATCTAGAAAAACAGATCTCGTAAAGAAAGTCTTTATCTCTTCATTAAATTTCTTTTTAAAACGAAAAATTCTGACAGTACATGTCATTTTGAATAGAACAAGATTTTTTTCAGTACATACATATAGTATGCTATAATTGTAACATGGTAAAAAATACATCAAAAAGTACATTAAAACTCTTCTTCAGTTTTAATATTACATTTCTCAAAATTATAACGTGATAAAGCACGTTTTGTAGACCGGAATTGTACTCGGTATAAAAAGAGGAATCACGAGGAATAATTATTCTCTTTCTCGAATTCATAAAAAGATTTTTTTTTTTTAACTGTATAATACCTTATTAATGTGCTTTATCTTTCTAACGTGTAGATTACACGTTCAATCTCAACACGTAACAAAAACAAATGCGCCGAGCGTTATTAGATATCGTGGCAAAGTTACCTCCCTCGCGACTTTTGTGCGTCCTCTCCTTGCTGTCGCGAATTTCTGAGACGCGATATGGCGAAACTGTTCGCGTCTTTAAGTCGCCGTAGCGTTGTTCGTGCCGCAATTGCACGGCGTCCGTTTCATCCTACGGCCATCGGGATTAATAATGCTGGCAGCCTCCGACGCGCGCGGGGCGGGTGGCCGAGAAAGTGGCGGTATTGAGGGAGAGGGGGGCGAGTTTTCCCATTTCCCAGAGAAACTCCAAAGTGCCCCCCCCCCTCCCCCCGCTTTAACATGCATCCCGTGGCGTAAGTGCGGCCCGCGCGAAACGCTAAACTGCGTACGTGCGAGCGCTTTTCCGCTGAGGCCGGTAACGAAAGTTTTCCCACGTTTCTCTCTTCCTCCCTCTTCCCCCGGGTCGAGCAACTTCGCGCGCGGCCGATGCGGCGCATTAACGACTTGATTATCCGCGAACTGTCGTCGTTGCGTACCTGTGCGCCGAGAGGCTGCATCCGGAGTTGGCGCGTTCGCGGATAGCGCGGCGCGGCTCCTTTGAATAAACCATGAGGTCGCAACTTCACGGGCGCGCGCTAACTATTATATCATGCCATCGTCGGCGCTATCGATATACTTTGCTCGCACAAGTGGTAGTTACTTGAGCGATATTATTCCGAGTGTTCTAATCGCGCATCTCTCGAATATCGAGAGGCCGCGATTATTTCGATTTTTTACGGAATGCAGTGCTTGGGGTGTTCGGGACGGTATCCTGATCGATAGTCCTTCAACCGGGCGATTAGACCGCTCGCCTCTCGTCACGACGAGCGCGCCCGGCATATTTCAGAATGATGGATCTCGCTGAAAATGGTAGTCGAGCCGGCCCTTTTTCGCTACGGCGACGAAAGAGATTGATTCGATTACGTACAATTCGATCGGGCGCGATCGTGATAAAGTTTCGACCATTCGACTGGCGTCTCTCTCGATTGGCAACTTGTCTGACGACAGCATAACCGCTTTCACTGACAAGCGAGAATTGTTCGCGAATCGTTGCTCATTAAACCTTCGAACGCAGAGCGAATGATGCCATAAAGTCGCGGAATAATTAAAATATAATAATGGAAGATAATAACGTAATTAAAAAAAGGTTTTTAGCGAGGCATGAAAAACGCAATTCCGTCTTTCAGCCGCATAAATCGCACTTGGTGTCGCAATCGTATAATTTTCTCGTCTCTCGGCCGTCGTTCCTGATTAACATCGATATCAAAGACGATTCGATCTCTAGAACGGCTGCAGCTGCCAAGTACACGCGGCGATTCAGGTCACTCGGCAAAGCTGGCTCGAGCCACTTGACTGACAATGCGCCACCGCGCGCATTGTACCCGGACAAAAGATTTTTCACCATCTGGCAATTTTAAGCCGCCACCGGGAACGCTAATCGAACTTATCGGGCAAAATTACGTTTAATCGAAGCCGGGTTCGTCAGTGGAGGCTATCGATCTACATCTACCCGTATGCGAGAAAGGCGCATTGTGACTTTAAGCAAATGTCGATACGAATTAAATGTATTTCTGGGGATTTAGCTCTCTGGTAAACGAGAGTCTTCCGATAATAACGAAAGGAGGATAATAGAAATACACAGAATTTCATCGAGCGTCAGGCGAGAGAGGGGAACGTGGGATGAGCGTCTATTATCTTTACGCGAACAATAGGCAATAGGCGTCCAGCCGACTAGAACAACCCTCTTGTTAACTATGGTACTCTATCCGGAAGAGGCTTGACGCGAACGTTATTTCGCCGGACGGTTGGCGTTGTTTGTTACGTCATCGACGGGAGAATTCCAGACAATAGGATTTTCCTGTCTCTCTATCGGTTACATAATGTTCCATTAATTCCGCGGCGATCGAGTTGCGCCTGTCAGCGATTTACCTCGGAGCTTTTTACCGCGTCGCACGACTGTGTCGTTAGCCTTTTTGATGGAATGTTGTCGCGCGATCACGCCACCGTCAAACTTTGCCGGAATCATTTATCGCAATTTGAATGAAATTATCGCGAGAGAAGCTATTTTTTAAGCTTCGAAGGTGAGCGAAGCGCGCGGTGATGTCGCGAGCTCAAAATCTCATCTTTCGAACTCGCGACAGCTAACAGATAGACGGCTACGAATTGCGACTGTCGGGGAACGTCTGACTCGCGCGTGTCGCTCTCGCGATTCGCCCGGGACTAATTGCTAGCGAGAGATCCTTGTACATCTGTCACAAAATATATCCAACATGGGCATTACAAAGTCGGACAGGTGTCGTTACTCACAGCGGCAAAACCAACGGAAACGCCCGCCCGAGAGAAGACGGGAACCAACAGAAGGATGGAGGGAAAAAGAATAGAACGGAGGTGAAGTACTCCCATTTATTTCGGTCACGAAGGACGCGTGTGAGAGCCACGCGTGCGCGCTCTCGCGTTTCGTGTTCCTTTTTCGCGGGCACACGCTGTAACCCGTTGTATTTCTCGAACATCGAGGGATACGATCGAACTGACAAAAATTCGACGAACAAAGGACTCGGATTGTCCCGTTCGCGCGCGATTGTCCTCTTACGCGCGGTCGTTTTTATTGCGTTATTTACTATCGGGCGAAAAAGTCCCCCCTCCCCCAGCGCCCTTTTTACCACGATAATTTAATGACCGCTTAATTGGGATCGGAAATAAATTTTGAATTTTTATTGAGTATCAATTATCAAATTTATTTCCGCAAAATTTTCCCTCGCTGTGAATTTTAGCAAGTTATTGTTAAGTAATACTTACACCGTATACGCGTTTCACGAATTTTATGTCCATTTACCAGATCGTATAATAGCTGTAATATTTAATTGATGTTTAATCTGTTCCGCGAATTTCTGCCGTATATTAATCATTCTATTAATTAGCGTAAAATTTCCTTTATCGAAAAATTACCGTGAAATCTAGTAATTTATTGCTTATTACGTGTACGCGAGAATGCTTTTTCCAGGTCGCGACGCGGTAGTTTAATTCGTTTAACGAATTATAAGCTCAAATATCTATTTAATAGGTATTAATCGCTGCGCTAAATTTTATAAAAATTTTTTTTCGTGGTATTAAATTACGTTTCGCATCTCGGATCAACTTGTGATATGTGTTACTTTTTTCTTTTATATAAATCGCGTCTTCGTTTTATAGAACTTTAACGGAGCCTGCGTCCAATATAGATCGTCAGTTATCAGATTTATAATTCATTTTCGCATAAACCATAAGTAACAGTTGTTCCATCCCTCCCGATCTCTTCGTATGTCGGACACCCGATCCAATATCTTATTCAATTGAATTCGGCAGTGTGCGCCCTTCGCCGAGGATACACAGGACACGCGCGTGTCTCTCCTTCAGGACACCGCGTGCACTCGCGGCTGTATATCGAGTTTCCCCGGCGCGGAATTTTTCCAAGTATAATGCCGTAAAAATACAGCGGCAAGCGACGTTGACAAAGTCATGAATAATGCAGCGGCTCTCGCGAAGGGATGGAGAGGGCGGAGGGGGGGGGGGGAGAAAGGAGAGAAATGAGTAACAGACAGCGGCGGCGGGAAAGTTCCTCCACTTTCTTCGGGGTCTTTCCCTCGTTGCATTTTCCCTCGCCTTCTTTTTTTGCCACCGCGTCCTCTTCACCACGCGCGGTTTTTTTCTCTCCCTTTTCGTCCTACGACTCTCCACCCCAGCCCTATACAGTCTTCTTTTCGTTGCGACGGACAGAGTCGTCCGCGCGCGGGTTCCACCCTTTTCTCGCCACTCATCTCGTGGCTCGAAAGGGGATGACGAGAAAAGGAAGGACAGGACGTTGACTGAGAGAGGCAGGGTAGAAAAAGGGACGCGAAAGTACCTCCGGAGGTGAAGTAGCGGTTCTTCTACCGCTCGCGGTACTTTCCTCGAGAATAAGCGGGCCGGAAAACGAAACCGCGAGACGACGACGACGACGACGATGAAGATGAAGACGAAGACGACGGCGAGGAGCAGCCGTTAATGCGGTTATCGGTGAGCCTGCAGGCGATTTGTCTCTGCTCGAACACAAGTCGGCGGGCGTAGAACGAAGACGTAGGCAACGACGATGCGGGCTTCGCGTTTCGTGACGCCTTCTCGTGTTTCGCGACGCCAGACATGTTTCAAGGGACGCCACTGTTTTTATCTTATTACGGTGACGGCGCGCGGCCGGATGGGATTGGAGAGTGGCGAATGGGATTAACGTTAAAAACACCTGTCTCGGGGGAAAATGTAGTGAGTGGACGCGAAAGCAACTGCCGCGACGACGAAGAGTTCCTCGCTACCAATTACCGCCAAATTATTCAATTGTACTTTGGTATTTTGAATGAGTGGGGGGTTTTCAGAGAAAGAAAGAGGAGCGATTCTGAAAACACCTCTTTTATTACACATAACATTATTGTCCTATTATGGCTACTACACGCTCTCGCCATTTCTTATTCTTGCCGTTGTTGTTTTCTCACGTCGGGCACGACGTTTCGGTAAATATTCGACGACGTGATTTCTCCTCCGCGCTCGTACAACGAATTTGTCGTTGTGGAGAATCGACGATGCGAACTGCGTCTTTGAGAAACTCGCAATGTCTGTGCAACGTTTGCCATCTCGATTGTATTTCTGTTTGTCGCGCTGCACTCGAGATGATGCTTTTCTCGCCTGATGGTGTGCCTCGAGCTTGTCTTTCTTCGTGTTGCCCTTTTGTCAAATAAAATTGTTTTAATAACACGTTTGAAAATATATACGTTTATAAATTTAAAATAACAAGGGCGCATTGATATTAACTTGAAAAACCGCTTTTGCTTTCTTAATGTCTCGATTAAAATTATTATGAAATGTCGGAGAGCACGGCGTGGCGGCTTAATTGTATATTTCCGTCGATGCGCGCGATGTGCGCACATCGATGGAATCAATATTTATTATTCGTACATGAATACATCGTGCGGTCAAACAAACTTAATTAAACGCTAATTAAATTTGACTGCGCTTATCGCGGTGACGATAAACTCCACCGATGAGATGGTGCGCAACAACGGAATGAAAAACGTTCAATGGCGCGATTCTCGCGATTCGATTTCCGTTTAATTACAGCGGCATCGATCTCTCTTTCTCTGTCGAAAGAAGCCGAGTCGCGCCCGCTTATCAAACTTTATCGTCGTCCTCCGGTTTTCGTCTCGCGGCGAGATCTCGCGATCGATCCTCGTTTTGTCCCGGCGGAACAAATACGTCGGCGCCGGAGTTCGCCGGAAGTTTCGACGTGGAGATTGTAGGATGGGTCCCTGACAAGGAAGGAAGTTTGCGAGCTGGAAGGAGAAAATCGAATCAAGTTGCTAATTTTTGAATCAACGCTGCGTTTCCGCGAGGGAAAACGCTCGGCATCGATGTCGATGTAAATTCTTACACGGGCGCTTTCGTCACGTAATAAAAGCAAGCGAAGTTGGCTTCTCTATCGAATACGAGTTATTTTACTTTAGTGGAGTAAACCTGGTTGACGCTCGCACGAACATTTCCGTGTAAAAAATGACATTTTTAATTCAACGTTGAACAAGGGGCGGTGTTGTATGAACTTTCGAGACATAAAATTGACATTTACCCCTGTTTCAATCGACTCTCCCATACGCGATTTTGTTACCTAGCGAATATCTAGCGAAATGTCATTTCCGCGCACGTCGAACACTCGGTGTCTCGATAATGTTACTAGTTTAGATATCTCTCCCTTGTCCTCGGTGAACCGACAACGATCGTACTCGGCGATCGCTATTGTCCGACACATAACTGTCGGGGAATGGCGAGTTGTGCCATCAGCAATTGTCGGAAGTCGAGCGAGCATCCAAGTTTAGGTGAACGTAGAAACTCTTCGAATCGATTGTCGATGTCGTCGCGGGAACAAATACGAGAAAGTTCACGAGACGCCGAGCCAAGTGTCGGAGGGAAAGGAATCGAATTAAAAGGATGGGGAAAGATATGTCGGGGAAACAGGGAGAGGGGGGGCACGAAAGGAGGAAGGGAAAGGCATTCCTGTCCTCTTTTTAAACGTCCGCGGTTCGTGACTGTGTTTAGTTAATGCGGAAAACGTGCCTCATCTGTTCAATTTAGGGTCGCCGATTACGCTCATTTAATATGCAAACCGATTCGACACCGAAGTTCCGTGGGGTCAACTGGATTATCTCGCCGTCTTCGCCATTGCGGTCCATTTTCTGCGAGCCGTTTGTATAATAGCGCGGTGTCATGCGGTAGCTTGCAGGGAAAGAACATCGAGGACGATTATCGAGTCAGAAATGAAACTTGCCAACAGTAATGTTTGAAAATATATATTAACTGTAAGTCGGCGCATCGTTATCCAATTAACTCCACCAAGTTCCGAGATGATGTTTCTCACCCCCTCGTTTTACGCGCTCTCTCAATTTAAATTCATCAATCTCAATTAACCTAAAATTTTTCTCCCATGTCCGACAGTCTCCGCGAATTTTAACGATTTCGTGAATTTCATTAGAGGTATTCGCTACACTCGAGCAACCGTGAAGTTTCTCTTTCTTCCCCTCCGCCCTCGCTGTTCCCTTTTCATTCGCTCCCGGCGCTCCTCGTCGATTTTATATGTCTCGCGAAAATATACTTAAATTTATTCATTCGTTTCAGTCGCTCACTCCATTAAGATATTAAAGCGTTTGCCTAATAGTATCTACCTACACAGGTGAGAAACTTTGCCATTTTGCACCGCCATAAACGGCGGGAGAGGGAAAGGAGCCATGTTGGAAACTTGCCGCGGCTCTGTATCCTACAGACAGGATGAGCCCCAACGGTTCTTGGGGGCGTCCTCCTTTTGATGATATAGATCCGAGCGGATTAACCGCTCGTGATATCTTTGTCGAAGTCGTCATAAATAACCTGGACTATTCCTCCCATATGTAACTGTTAGCTTGGAAACGTGTATTGTTATCTTTTGCACAATATTAAATCGCCTCATATAAGTTACGCGAAAAGTCAGATCCCCCTTTTTGAGTCAAAACACTCGCGCTCGAGCAGTTGATTTGTTCCGCAAAGTAGGACGTTGGGATTTTTATGAGACACACACACACATGCTCTTGACATAACGTTTGTACGTCTGTATCCTTTGAAGAATTAATTTCGCTCCGTGATTCTCTTTAATTAGGCACCGTAAAAATGTCGAGACGAACTTGTCGGACACGCGTTCTCAGATTGTTGTAAATTAATAAAGGCATCGTGCAGGGGTTTTTGTTTACTTCGGGGAAAGCACGACGTGTAATTAGGACAAAGGCACCCTTACGAATTTAATTAACTAAACGAGGTTAATTATATTCGTACGTGTCAAGAGTATAAACGTTGGGCTTTGATCCCTTGCACAGTGACGTGAGAAATAAATCGCATCGTGACATCAAACCTCGTCGTCGTGCACTGGAAATCTCTGTTGCGATACGAATTTCCTCGACGAATACAAAGAACGTTTTCGTATTTTACTATGACCGTAAAGATCACAATTAAAGGACGTTTCCTGCTACACCTAATATTTAGATCCCTCTTTTAATTGACGAAAAAATATTCGTCGCGCCTATGGCTGATATAAATATTATAAATGTGGGCTTCATAAGCGATTCCGTGCGCGTTTTCAGTGACACGCGTATCAGCGGGCCTTTCACCAAGAAACGGTCGCGCACAAACAGCGCGAATTATCACGCTGAATGGGTCAAACAAGCTTCTCTGAAAATGCCACAATTTCTCGGCGAACGGACAAAACAGAGCGAGAGAGCCGAGGACAGATTCGATTTGCGACAATGAGGACGCACCCGCCTCTCGTCCCGTATGAGAAAGACAACACGTGTACGCGTCCGGAAGATATCGTCCCCCGGCCATTGAAAACATTTCTGAGCCCCCGTAATTAGTTAAGACTGACATTTCCATACCAATTAATCCTACAATTCCCTTTTGTAACTCCTCCGTTTTCACCCTCTGTTCTATTGTCGCTTCGTTTAACGACTGAGGGACTCCATCCCGCCGCGAATTTTCAAGAAAACACCGAGATCTAACGTAGCTAATTATTTCTTCAAGTTCGCCCGTGCATTAAAGCGGTCGGTCGCACCGCAGAAAGCTTCGCGAGAGTGTGTGGTTGTCGCTTTGAGCGGGCGCGACAGCCAAGAGAGGGGAAATTATCATGATTTTATACCGTATGCACTTTGACCACTTAACAGCACGCACAATAACCACGCGTCGTGACTACAAAGGAATAAGGTAGCGCGGAGCGCTACCTTAAAAGTCTTGCCGAGCTAGCAGCGCGCAGCGTCGCGAAATTAGCGGGAATATAGAACCAAGAATCCATCAACGCGAAGAATAGGCGGAATAAGAGAGACAGGAAGCGAGAACACGGGAAGAAATAATGGTATATAGAAAAGCCAGACGGTGGATATTCTCTTGATTTCCAAATTTGTTCGGACCACTGAAATCCGGCATCTATAGAATTTAAGATCCATGGATTCTATGATCTATAGAAGCTTTAGTTACAGCGTGTAAGATCTGTGGGAACGATCTCCGCGGGGGCCGAACTTCCCGTGAAGTTTGAAGTCTACGGGAACTAAGATCTATGGAAGTTAGAATTCAAGGAGAGTTAGATTCCGGCGAAATCTCGAATAGCTACAGATCGCTAAGAATTATGGAATCCATGATCCACGGATGCTAAACTTCGCCGCGCGTTCTTTTAGATCCGCGAAGATTGTGCGCGACGTCGCGCACGAACATGCAAGACAATCGTAAACTCGTTACGGAGTATACGGCAGAGCTCGATCCTCGATCGTCCTTCTCGAAGCCTGGGAAGCCTCCAACTATAGCGGGATACGACGTAATAGGCCTCGCTCGCCGCGGCAACTTCGGAAATTTCGTTATAACGTTATTCGAGCGAGTTAACGCGGGTGTCGCCAAGTTTGACACTTCGCCCCCTATTCGCACCTGACACTTAGCGTTAAGTCGGGTCGTCTGAACGCTGAGAGAGAGAGAGAGAGAGAGAGAGAGAGAGAGAGAGAGAGAGAGAGAGAGAGAGAACCTTTCCTGTGTTTACACTCGCGCGCGACTAACACGTAGAACCGCATTCAGCGCCAAATGGGCGGCCTGGATATCAAACTTGGTTTGTTTACATCCGCTGCGTTTGACACGTGATCAACGAGACGTCTCTCGGCGATAAACAGCGAAACTTGCTCCCGTCCGTGCTCCCGTGGATATCGCTGCTTTAGCTGGGCTAAAACTTTATATTGGCTTTACTTCAATATTCTATCGGCGCATTCTCCGCTGGAATTTCTCGTCTCCCTTTTTGATTGAAATATAAACGTTGCCGTACAACTAACGCGTAAAAAAGGAGCTAACGTAAATTTGCCCACGCAATGACGCGTGCAGAGAGACGTAATGAAAATTTCACGGAAGAACTTTTGGAAGGGGTGGTTGGGGGTTAACGCGACCCGCGTACGCCCGAGAGTTCTCGTTTCACGGGAGATCTACGAGACTACTTCGCCGTTACTGCAATGCCAGCGGGTTCTCCTGAATCTCGGGATGATAGTCTAGGTCACGGCACGACGCGCGAAATTACAAATTCACCACCGTAAGCGTATTCTCCTCGTTCAAAAGGAGCATCGTGCCATCTCTGAGCGTAACTTATTTACGCCACCATTGTTAGACGAAACAGTTGCACAGAACCCGCTTGTGAAGCTTATTACTCGAGGACGAGAGCACTCCGTTCTCCATACTGCTTCTTAGACACTGGATATTAGATCCCCGCATTCGCAGATTCACGTGAGTCTTTAAAACTGTTTGTTTTAGGATTTATGATACCTTTGTATCTCTCTCTCTCTCTCTTTGGATCCTAGACACGCAGATTCAAAAGCCCTAGGTGCCACGTAGTCTACACACAGACTAGATTTCACAGTTACCTTTGGTTAAACGATTGTTGGTTCTATTGATAGTCTACCCCTCTCTCTCTCTATCTTCTATAAATAAAGCTTTCATAGAACTTTCAGCTATCACGTACTGCAAGCTTGAAAGAGTCCAAAAAATTCGCGGGTGAATTTCCGTTGAAAGATAGTCCGTTCACATCGCGACGGTATCAACCCCGTAAACTCGGAATAGATACGAGAATCGTCCCGGTTCTAGGCGCATAAAAACACGATTGAGCAAGCGGAACATCGGCCGGTCGGCACATATATATATGTGCACATATGTACATTTATCGATACGATCAATGTGTATCTCGAGCTTTTTGCACCGGAAAAAGGACACATATAAGATAACACCGCCATCCGTAAAATCTCGACGATGATAGGGACTATTTGCACTTATTGTATTAGTAATAAAAGTCGTCCGTTCGCGAGATGCCTGTCGATCTTACCTGCGGTTCGCGATGCACCGAAGGGGATTCGCAATTCGCTTTATTACGCTGTAAATGGCGAGCGTTGCGACGGAAGAAAAAAAACAGTACCGCTCGGTTATGAGAGCGCAATCTCTCCTTTTAAGAAGACACTCAGTAATTTTAATCCTTCAGTCGCTCCTGCATTCTCTTCCGCTTAATAGAATTTGTAAGTTGGGGATTATGCGCAGATATACGGGGATATCTGTGCCCGGCCGCGCGCTTCCATTTTAGGTAGAACCAAAAGTCGGCGGGCTCCATAATCTAATAGTCTTGATTTAATGAAAATCGTGGAGCTTTTGTTCATACACCACATATCATTGTACATGTATGACCGCATGCTTTACATTAAATTAAATTGTATAGCTGTGTAATATCTCTCTATCATTTTTCTAGCGAGACATAATTTATGAAATAAATGTAGTACAACAATGTAGAGGACATTTCTGAAATATCTTGGTAAACTTCAACAATTTTGAATTGCCAAAAAACACGCTTTATATCAAAACATTGAATTCTATCAAGAGACACGAGCGACGGAGAATCTTCTAATATTGCCCAATATTTCTTTTATATCTATATATCAGGGAAAGACAGAATTGCGCCATAAAGGATGGCAAATGTAAATCGACTGTGATTCTAGATCATTAAATTATTCGTCAATTCCGAAGGAGACGCGGCTTGAGTGCGATCGGTCCGGGTTCTAATTAAATTTCGTTAATTATCGCGGCGACGCGATGCTTATCTCTGACGCGAATAAAACGCGCTGGCGCCATTGCATTTAGCGCGACAACGTCCATATAATAGACAAAAAGGATCGGTGACCACCGCGGCATATGGGCTGAGCAAAAAGTCTCTATATTAACAGCTGTGCGCGCTCCTGTGGCTCTAATCTTTCTTATCCAATTTCATGGTTCGAACGAACAATCTTTGACACTCGGGACGTCTCGCGTGTCGTGTTCAATGACGCGCCCTTCCTTGACAGATGTCGATTCTCTCGGTCTCTACGTTGAAAATTCAAACCGAGGTATATATTCGCCGACTTCCCTTACAAAAAAGTATTACTAGCTGGTTAGTAATAAATACTTATTTTGTGTATTAATAATACTAAAATTAAGTATTTATTAGTACTTGAATCTGTGATCCAAGTATTGCATAGTATTTTATTACTGGTCAGTAATTTATGAAAGTAGTATTTAATACAGGACGAGTATTGAATACTTAGTATTAAATTTCTGATGAGAAAGCATTTAATACTAGGTGACAAAATACTTGTGTAATAAATACTTGTGTTGAATTACTGATGAGTATTTCAATGTTAGTACTGAAGTACTGAACCAAGGATTCCATGTGTAATAAATCACTGGCCAGTATTTTAATATTAATACTCAAGTACTGAACTGAATATTCCATGTGAAATTAATCACTGACCAGTACTACAATTTGTATAGAAACATTATAATGGATAATTCCTGATAATATTAAGGAAAAGAGATAAAAGTAAGGCACAAATACATTTTATATGAAGGTCTGTACTAATTCGTCGTGATAAAAGTGTAATAAAAGTTTTGAAATAGTACTGAGGATATCATTTTAATATCCAATTCAAAATTTTATTACTCTTTTTAAACTGAATTTGTTTCTTAAGATGATTTTTAAAAAATTATATATTTGCGCTGGTTATGACACATGTAGACTATATATAACACTTACATCAAATTAAGAAGTAGTCTACCACGTAAGGCAGTTGGCTCACGATCCAGAGGTCCCGAGTTCGATCCCACCAAAGTAAGTGTGTTTTTTCAAATACGAGAAAATATTTATAATTATAGACTGCATCTTAAGAAAACAAATTTAGTTATAAAATAGTAATAAAATTTCGAAAAAAAATAATTTTTTTTTATGCCGGGTAAATATCGGAAATCGAAATATCGGTGGGTAATTTAATACTAATATAAGCACCAGTAGTTCTGTGTAGTATTAATCACTACCTATAATATTTATCACTACCAGTATTTTCCCAGTATTTCCCAAATAAATATGACAGTATTAAATCACTGAGATTTTAAGTATTTAGTCAGTAATACTTTTCTGTAAGGGTTATCTGACAACGCAAACTGGAACGAATGGTTACTCACTCGACACAACGGTTACCGTCAATTGTTACCACTTTCGATATATGAAAGTCCCTGCAAATTCGAAATTGAAGCTACACGTTGAAATAAATTATGCTAGGTTGCACCCGCACGGTGCATTCGCATTTCTACGTTCCCGCGCGTATTAGACGACGTCACAAAGCTTGCGCTTCTCGCGTTTCACGCGGGAAGCTTAACTCTCGGGCTTTTTGCCGTTTCCTTGCAGCTTTTCGCGAGTCGAGCGAATTGCGAGTAATGCGATCTGTGCGTTCATGCGATTTCTCGCGCTGCGCGCTGAATGCACGCACGCTTTATACGCGCGAATTGTCGACAGAACGGAAATTTTCGCCGTATAGCGATAATTAATTATATATAATAATCGGCGCGCGGAGAGTCGGCGAAGAGACCGGAGAACAATAGTAATTTCGAGTTCCAATGCGGCAGAGTCTTGCTAGTTTACCGAGATATCTAGCTCTCTCGCAGGGAGTTAGCGAGAAATTTGAATTTCGACTTGGAAGGAGAAGGACTTGAAACAAGAACGAGACTCTCTTACCTTCGAGGATGGCCCGGTCCTTATCTCCTCGCTGGCCCACCGATCTGCAACAGCGAAGAGAGAACAATGAAGGGAAAAGTAAAAACGGCACGATCTGTTTATCTTAAGTTATCACTACGGCGTATTGTCGTAAAAATTAAACGGTAAATATGCTCTCTGTGTACAACACTAGATTATCGCAACAATTTAGATCGATACTCGCTGGTGCGGTAAACTTGCTATGAACTTCCTGCTTGCATAATAACACAATTTTGTGATAGCATAATATTTACGAAACGTCGCCGCTACGTTGGCAGGGACCGCTTTACTTCCTTTACGAGAAACCGAAGGTAACGCTACGACAATAACGGGATATCCGGCGCGGCGCGAGGATCACCGCGCGCGGCGACATTAATCCTTTGTGCGAGGCGTATCGCGAACTTGACGAAGAGTAACAGGCGGAAATAAGCGATCCCTGTCACGAGGCGAGGAACAGAAGAAATACCTTTAAGCCGATACCGAAAGAATTAGCCGGCTACGAGGACGCCATTTAAGCGAGTTGTTACGAACTTCCGTAAGCTTCGTGCTAACTAGAGGCGCGGAGAAACAGGGCTTATAAACTGTAATGCTTGTGACTCTTGCCGACCTAAGTCTTCACAGCGCGCCGCGCCGAACCGAATATTCTTGCCGTGTAGCCTTTCTGCGCACTGCTGCACCAATTATTTTATTTCTATCCAGCATTTACTTTTCAATGCACGCAATTATTTTAAACACTCGGAACGACTGCTGAAAGCCTTCCATGTCTGATTGTTTTAAAGTTTTAAGTTTGGATTTGCGAGTCGCGAAAGACGGGAGTCTTTAAAAGTCCAAGAGTTCATGGTAGAGAGCTGGAAGTTATTAATTTACTTGCATTCTAAATAACAGTACATGAATTTTATAATATTTTATAATATGTGTACTATATTATATTATCCAATATAGTAGAGGAGAAGATGGTAATATGAGACTGTGCTGATAATATGGAACCCCTCAATATCTCAAGAACACTGTACTTTAAAGGTGACAGCTAGAACTTGTTTATTATAGGTTTCCCTTTAGATATCTAGACGATAAGAACGCTAGGTTCATTAATTCCTTAATGGCGGTAGATTAATTAACCTATTTCTCTTTTGTCAATTTTCAAACCTTTGAAAGGTACGTAAAACTTTGTTTATTTGTAACTGTTCATGATTAAAAGGTAACTTTTAGAGCCAGAGACATTTAACATATTATATAATTTATATTTAATGTAATATCTACATATATTATAAATTATCTAATATAACATAATCTATATAATCGTATGTATTTTATGTTTAATAAAAAGAGATTGATCGGAGAAGTTGGTGACTTCTTCCTTGTTTCCATTCGATCACAAAAACTGTCACGTATTGACACACGTCGCAGTTTTGTCTCCCGTATCAATCACCTAATGATATAGTAAATTTAGTTTCCCGATTTCAATCGCAACGTTTCCTGGCTCATCGTTTTCGAATGCAACGAGTCTTTGTTCAGATCACGATTAGTTGACACTTTGGCCATCTTCGAAACATATTCTATCTCAAAATCGATCTTTTTTTTCGAATAGTTTTCCTTAAACAATATTGTTTTATATAATTATATTTAATTCACAATGTAACGTCCTTTCCTTTACAAATAAATGTGTGTATGTTAGGTTTGTAGATTCTACATAGATAAGTTGTACTAGAAAAATAGTTTATCTCCGTATGTACGCGCAGATAATCTTCAATAAGCTGTATGAACAGCCTTCGCATAAAAGACTCGCGGCGCAACGGAGCTATAATGCCCGTTCGTTTACTAAGAGGATGGAGACTTAGATTTCTCGCGGTTTTCCTTGTAATTTAGTCCCTCCTAGCTATCACTGGCGGAGAAAGAAGCGAGATATCGAAGTCACGTGCATTTTAGCCCGGAGCCGGTTACCGATCTCGCGATCGCGAGAAAGGGGTAAAGAAAGGGGTGAAACTAAACTAAAGGAGCGGAGGAGCGGGGTGAGGTACAGTTGAACAGGGGGTCCAGTATTCAGCCAGGAAGATGGGATGCGGCAGTTAAAAGCCGCGCACAGTCTGCAAGTTTCTGGCGCGATGGCGATACTTACGAGCGATTTGAGATTTAAGGTCGACTCGACGCCATTCATCGCTAAAAGCCTCGTATCTGCGCGGCTGTCGGTTTTAATGATTAATACAGCTCGTCGCTCAAGGATTAAGTCGCAGTGAGATAGGTGACTTTAACGCGGAGAAAAAGGGGGAGACAGAGTCGCGCGAGGATGAAAGGATCGACTGAATCGAGTTACATTTTTACATTGACCTAAATTTCATTCCCAAATCGTGGATCTCAAAAGCGTTCACGGTGCCGTGAAGTCGAGATAAAGGATTTATTACGAAGCAAAGTTAGAAAACACGAGAATAATTTGCGAACTTGTCAATCTAAATCTGATTACGCAATTATTTAGCATTGAAAATTAGGGGATAGAAATTTTCGCGAGTTAGAGAACGCTCCGAGAGAATCTTAGAAAACAAGAAGTGAAATTAAGAATTTGCGGAGGTGAAGTAACTCATACATGCGCAATTTTCTTTCCCGTTTCGTCTAATGAACCAATTTTTTTCTCCGCTATACATAACCTCGTTCGTTTCTATATTTTCTACCTTCTTAATTCGAAAGGACGATACAAATTAGGTATAATACAGGAGCTACGAAAAAAAAGTCAGAAGTTTACGGAATTGCGCGAAGCCACGCAGCTTCTCTCCCTCTCGCGCATTCACTCTCGTTACTCCGCTCAAGCTCATTTCTATGGCGTCGCCGAACTGAACCCGCCGTAGCTGGCCGCCACCTGATAACAACGTGCCGGGCATCGGGCGAAAATAAAAATACGAGACGCGGCTTTTGTTCGGCCGCGATGAGTCCGAACAATTCCCGTCCGCCCGTTTAATCGCGACGTCCATTTATACAGCGGGGAAAAGGGAAAACGGGTTGAAGAAGAAAAAAAAATAATTGCGAACGAAGCAACCGGGGATCACCGGCTTCGTTCGGAAGAATCGAGCGATCTCGCTCCTTTGTCCGGCAGGATGCTCCTTCCATCGCCGCGGTATTGTTCATAATCCTCGACTCGAAAGCGCCCGCTCGAGTTTTTTTTACGACCGCCAATTGTCAGACTGCATTTCGCACGTCGCATCCTCCGTCGAAGCGGATTAAATCGCCGCACGTAATCCTGTCGCGAGCACCTGCCAATCCGTCCCACATTTCACTAATTAATCTCGCTAATTATTCGCTAGTTGGGCTCGGCAGCAAGGGCAAAAAGCGGTCGCTTTTTTCAAGCTGAGCGCGCTCACGATGATGACGCTGACTAGCCGTAAGAATAATCTTTTTCTCTTTTAATTTTTAAGTAATTATAAATCTTTTTAAACATTAATATACCTTGACAAAAAATTGCCTTTTCATTGAATTGCACGATAAATTATTGATAATACCTATATTGATCGTGCATTTTAGATAATGAGATAATAATTGTAAACAAGAAATCAGGTAATAATTGATGAATGCAATAAAATTATATTTAAAAAAATGCACATAATTTTATACAAATACACATATGCTTCCAATAAAAACTCGTTTAATAAATTGGTATGCAGTTTCCCAAAAAGCTGCAGATAGTTCTTCGAGTTATTTCTGCGCCGAGACAAAAACTGTTCTCACATTTGGAATGCAAATACAGAGAGAAGCAAGCGCTTATTTCTGTTCAACGGTTAATTGGTTTACAGCGACTGCAAACTTATTTAGTAGCGGCAAAGTAAACTATTAATTAATATTCCCGTTATTTCGCGTTTTACATCGCGCCGACCGAGACAGAGAGCCTCCTTTATTAATTCAATTCATGGACGACTAATCTCCGAGAAAATCAACATTTATATTTTCTGATAAATAAATCCCGCGAAAGGGCGCACCTGAACGACTTCAGGTTTGTTAATTAGATCACAACGATAAACTCGAGACGCGCGCGCGCGTGCGGGGGGGATAAACTCTTAATTAATTAATTAATTAAAAGAACTCTCCGGCGTGGTAAAAGATCCCAATCGGTCGCTTTCTTTTTCAAAGTTTCCTCAGGACCAAAATCACTTAAATGGACATTATTTGCGCGTTCACAGTTGACGGAGCGGCCAGATATTTGCAACTAATCAATGTAATTGCACAGCACACGAATCCATTTAGTTGATAAATTTTCGGCGTTAAAGAAATTAAAACTCATATCGCACTCGTGCGACAATACGCACTGTTTTCTGTTCATACAATTTTATATCCCCCATGAAATCGTACAAGGATTGTTAACAAGCGTTGGAAACAAAAAATAAATTGATAAAGTTGCATAAAACAGCATGAAGTTGTATCAAAATTATGTAACAAAATTATATAACTAATTGAAGCTAAATAATAATTATAAACGTAACAATAAAATATTTTGCAAAAGCGTAATTTTCATGATGAATTAATAAACACGGGATGAACTTGCAGTTACACGTTAATTAATTAACATTTACTAGGTGTATCAATATGCGCGGGATAAAACGAATGTTTATTTCGTTATTCATTTACAACGGAGAAAGGAATTTACTCGTTAATATAACAACGCGGATGTCGAGAAATGTTAAATCAATTTCCTTCGTTATCACTCGAAACGACGAATTCGCTTCAGATGTAATCATCAGATGCGGAACAAAGTGCTAATTAGAAGGTTATTATTTATCATTTACGTCACAAGGAAAGTTTTATCGGAGATACGGTAGAGAGATAAGCTATTAATAATCTTCCGGGAACATCAGCGAGTGCAACAAACAATTTACATTACGCAACTCCAGACGGAGAAACGTAGAAATAATTGCGGTGCATTCTCCTATCTGGAGAGCAATATTTCTTGTATGTTCCTTGTCTTGTATCTTACTCATCTGTCGCTTCGTATCAAGTACGATAAATAGGGCGGCTCCACAGCGCATTCTTAAACAATGCACTTTGCCTGTTCCTCTGTTAAAACCGCGGTACTTCATAATCGACTGGATTTCTATCAAAGTGATGGCCCCGCCAATCTCCGCGCGATAATCGCGGCGACGAATTAACGGGTCCTCCCGCCCTCCCGTCAATTACCATAATTAATCGGCGATTGATTAATGGTGACACGTGGAATAACGCGTCGCGACGTCCGAGCGCGTCGATTGTTCGTACCGGGGGCGATTAATCGAGGCTCCCGAATTTCCCTCCTTCCCTCGGCCAGCCCGAAGGGATAATTTATTTACCGAGGCGGCTCGTTAATAAATTAAGACCGGCGTGAAAGCTTAATGAAACGTCTCGCGATGTCGCTCGAAGAATTACGAGCTTTTCCTTTCTCTTCCAGGCTCTCTCTTTCTCTCCGCGCCGCGCCGAGAGACCGCAAAAAGGATTCCGACCGGTCGGCAAGGACTCGCGATTACGACCCCGAAAGATACGTTTACCGGTCTTTCCGAGAAAGAGATAATCAATCTTGTTGAAAAAAATAAATAATTTTACGGAAAAGAGAGAAAGAGACTCGAGCGGAATAAAACCTCTATAACACGCTCGACTCTCTCGATATCAAGCTTAGACTATTAGTCCAAGATCCCAGGGCTCCCAGACGTAACTTATTTTGTGAAAGACAAAATGTGGGACATTGAGTAGTGTTCATATGAACTTTGAATACCTGCGTACCTGCAAAGGTGGTTAGACGGCCGATTTACAGGTACCAGGTGAGAAAGGTAAGTACAAATAGGGCTAACTTAACTTAAATTCTGACGGCTGATTTTTATATATACTTTATAAAATATTATTACAAAATAATATTCAACACTGCCAGACACTTTCCGCCGGCCATAACTTCCGCCAGACGCTTTAAAGCTCCCTAAAATAAAAAAAATGAACTTTACTTACATTCTGACGCTTGATTTTTATATATGTTACTTAACGGACTATTTCAAAACTATATGTGCTTAGCCAGACAAATCGTAAGGGCCAAACATCCCCCCAGACACCAAAAACATTCAGCCGTGAGTATGAGCGCGAGGGTACTATGCTCGCGTTTTAGAGCGAGTGAGATATCTATATGTGAACTAATTTACCCCTCTTAAACTCAGTCTTATAATATCTATGAAGATAAGTCAGAAAAAAACACCGTCCTTTTTTTATTACATTTTCTTCAACAAAAACACACATTTCATCAAAAACAGCTTGATGGAGTTGACGAACATCATGCCACTTTGTTTTAATTGTTTTTTTCTTTGACGATGTTTTATAAGAATATTCCAATTGACAATTTTTGTGATAATATATTTTTGTATGAATACAATTTTTAACTTTATTAATCAACTCCGCAAATGTTTCGTCTTCTTCATCTATCTTATTCAGAAAATCGTTTTTATTAGATGAATGTAATGGCAGTCTTTTTGATCTATGTTTTTTTGTCTTTTGGTTACAAAATATACTTATATGTATAAGTATATTATACGTATAAGTATATGTATAAGTATATTTTGTAACCAAAAGACAAAAAAACATAGATCAAAAAGACTGCCATTACATTCATCTAATAAAAACGATTTTCTGAATAAGATAGATGAAGAAGACGAAACATTTGCGGAGTTGATTAATAAAGTTAAAAATTGTATTCATACAAAAATATATTATCACAAAAATTGTCAATTGGAATATTCTTATAAAACATCGTCAAAGAAAAAAACAATTAAAACAAAGTGGCATGATGTTCGTCAACTCCATCAAGCTGTTTTTGATGAAATGTGTGTTTTTGTTGAAGAAAATGTAATAAAAAAAGGACGGTGTTTTTTTCTGACTTATCTTCATAGATATTATAAGACTGAGTTTAAGAGAGGTAAATTAGTTCACATATAGATATCTCACTCGCTCTAAAACGCGAGCATAGTACCCTCGCGCTCATACTCACGGCTGAATGTTTTTGGTGTCTGGGGGGATGTTTGGCCCTTACGATTTGTCTGGCTAAGCACATATAGTTTTGAAATAGTCCGTTAAGTAACATATATAAAAATCAAGCGTCAGAATGTAAGTAAAGTTCATTTTTTTTATTTTAGGGAGCTTTAAAGCGTCTGGCGGAAGTTATGGCCGGCGGAAAGTGTCTGGCAGTGTTGAATATTATTTTGTAATAATATTTTATAAAGTATATATAAAAATCAGCCGTCAGAATTTAAGTTAAGTTAGCCCTATTTGTACTTACCTTTCTCACCTGGTACCTGTAAATCGGCCGTCTAACCACCTTTGCAGGTACGCAGGTATTCAAAGTTCATATGAACACTACTCAATGTCCCACATTTTGTCTTTCACAAAATAAGTTACGTCTGGGAGCCCTGGGATCTTGGACTATATCAGGCGCGCGCGCGTCATGAAACAGAAGCCAATAAATTCAACGAGGTGGTTCTTCGCAATGCGTCCTTCCATAAACGTGCTCACGCCAGCCGCCGCGCCGTGTATCCTGGCCGGCCGAGCGGGCGCTTTTTTGCGACCGAGAGGAATATTTTCCCTGCAGGAGGACGAGAAAACGTGGGACCATTGTTCTAAACGGCGAGCGTGGAAAAGGGAAAAGTGGAAAAAGACGTAACGAACAGACGCGACCGAAGAAAATGGATCGACCGGTCATTTTGCCTCCTCCTTCCACCATCCCGCCCTCCTCGCCGCCGCCGTTAGACGCTGAAAGGGTATATAGCCTCTTTTTTTTAGGGCTGCTTCTAACAAAAAGAGGGTACGCGGAGCAGAGTTTTTTGGCCGGACCCTTCTTCTTTTGTTTTAAAGCAGCTTCTCGTATCGACAGATCGACACGAGAGTCGCGTGATGCGTTCGATGATGGTTAACTCGATCGCAGCAAAAAAAAGATAAAATAAAAAAAAAATAATACGCACGTACATTAAAGGAAGAGAGAGAGAGAGAGAGAGAGAGAGAGAGAGAGAGAGAGAGAGAGAAAGAGAGAAAGAGGGGCATACGATGGAATTTATTGCAGTCGGTGCTCGGCGTTGGACATTGGCGAATCGAACTAATAATTCGACCAAGCCGGAAATATCGGCGAAATGCAGACTTTTCACTTGCGCGAAATTATTTGCGCTCCGGGGATGAAACATTTTCATCCGTCGAAAAGGAACGTAAAAAGTATGCCGAATACGAGCTGCATCCACGTTAAAAAACATACAGGGGATACAGATTTAAGCTGTCGAATGTATTGAGTTCTGCAATTCGATTGGATATTTCGCTGGATCGGAATTTCGGCTCGAATTGTAATTATCAGGAATCGAACAAAAAAAAAACGTATTTTGCGGAGTGTTAAATATTGAAAGAATTAATTACATCATTTCGCTGTTATCTGTAGAAAGCTTGCGTTTTTATTTAATGGCACGCGGAAGTAAAGCCATGATATTATTGTAAATATGATTACACGGCTCGCGTTTGCAGCCTCGCACAATTTTATGGACGTGCATTAAATAACGCCGCCGCGCCGTATAGCGCCCTCCTGGCATAATTCCATATTTTTATTACAAATCCGCGTATGCGTTGTACCGTGCATTACCACGAGCATCAACGACACAACGAGAACGGCTGTAGGGGGAAAATGTGGCGAGTCCTTCGATGCGCCAGTCCGCAGAGTGCACTGTATCTTTTACCCTAGTTTCCTCTCTTCATCTCTCCATTCCCTCTGTTTCCGTACCGCTGTTTCTCTCTCGACGCGCGATTTAATTTAAGTTTAATGCGAGCCGGCGCACGTGGTCACGTACACTCAACAATGGCGAAAGGCTTGGTATCCAAGTAGAGAAACGCATCGGCGAAATTCACGCCGACTCTTTTCGAGCACATCCGGCGTCGTAACTTAATCTACCGGGTGTCTTGGAGATAAAACAAAAGCAAGGAGTTTTGTGCCTGCAGGGATTTTTCTCGAAGGGGGTGCGCGACTCCTTAGCGTAATACGAATTGCCTCGAATTTATCGTTATTCGATACTTCCGTTGAGCCTGAAACAGACTGGATTTGAGACCAGTCGAAAGTTCCATAAAGTATACGGAACAGCGTGTCGTAGCGAATTTTCTTCGAGACTTGTTATATCAAGCAACTGGATAATAATCGTAATAATCGATGTGTTAATAAAAATAAAAATAAGACAAAGTCCGTCTGGCACACGCGTTTTCCATTGCACATACTCTGGGCACACCCCATAGAAGCCGCCTAAGTTCACGACTATCGCTTTTATACGAAACGCTTTCGATCGACGTCACGATATGGTGGGCACGTGAAGCACGTGCGCCCCATGATAGCGTCGAATAAATATCCCGGTTGAAAAATGTCGGCGATTGGCGATCGTTGAATCGGCTATTTTCACGATCATGAGCGGCGGGAGTTTGAGTCGGAATTTCTGCGAATGCACTTTATTCTCATTGATGCATTTTATTACCCTTACTACTTTATATCTTTTATCAAGTAACTTGCGGCAAGTCGTAGCAGTAATAATAATCTGACCAGTGTTCCGTTATCTCTTGAACATTCACTGTCTAGATAAACGGTAACGGGTTTATGTCACAAAAGCATGGATATCTTGTTAATAAGCATACACATCAGGTTAATTGCGTTTATAAAAGTAACTAAAAAATGGCACGATTTTCAAACTATTTGAAAATTGAATTTATTATTTCGGCCGTGTCACCCTGCGTTCAAAAAGTTTTTCGGAGGTAAAAGTGGCTTTTATCGCCATCGCGCTATAATTGTTTCGCTTATGCGCGTCCCCGTCGCGAGATAACCACTTCGCGCGAAAATCTCGCACGCTAATCCGCGCGCCGGAAAAATCGCTGACGCGCGGAATGCGATTTTGTCCCGCGTGCGCGCGCGCGCGAGATAAAATCGTGAGTGGCTCTTTTGATCAAAGGCGCAGAAGCTTTTTCACTAATTTGAAAAACATCGCTGCATTTCGACAGACTTTCGGCACGTAAATTAAATGCCGCCCGAAATATTAACCCCCTTCAATTCCAGCTCGGGCGTGTAAAACATTTAATTTGAAAATTGATTAACTGTAGATTTCATTTCACCCTCGCGCACCGGTATTTTTGTCTGAAATAGATTAATATGATTAAATACATTTCGTAAATAAATATGTCGCAGGAAATCTGGATTTCCTTTGCTTTATTAGAAATATAGCGACATTAATTTTGACGCGCTGAACCTGACGTTAATATTGATTAAATGTTGATGCAAAAAGAGACCTCTGTCTTGATTTATTATCGTAATATTTACATGTAATACGCGTCTCTGATATTTTCCGATATTTAACTTTTGACGCGCGCCGCGAATATCCGACGCGAAAATAAATCTACTCAGAAAACTGCCGCGAACTACAAAATGACTAGCCAACTTTTCCACAATACCCTCTGTCAGACACCGACCCTTTTCGTTCCTATTCTTTTATTTCCAACACGTCGCTGCAATAGCCCCGCGCGCGCGATCCGATCCACTTGCAGCATTCGGTTGCGCCGTTATTCAATTCATCGCCGGATTCAATTACCTTCGCGCGCGCGCGCGGTAACGGTGAGTAGAGGCATTTCCCCTGCGCGCACGTGCGCGTGCACACCACCCATACACAAACGCGCACACGCCGCAATAATCTCGCTGTAAAACTCGGCCACGCGACCTAGATCAACATCCACCTAGTTTTCAACTTCGCCGACTAATAGAGGCGATCCCTCTTCGATCCGGCACCGCAGTAGGTACGCCGTGCGCCGTGGCGCAATGACGCTTCGCGTTACCTTCACACACACACATACACGTACAACGTCTCGTAAAAATATTGACAAAGTTCTCTCTCGCGGCTCTCCTCGCGTCTAAGTGGTCCGATATCGCTACAACTTCCATCCTTAGCTCTCATTACCTCGGCGAACGAATGGAACGTTGTTATCGCAACTTAGAGAACGATTCGAACTTCGCGCGACACCGATGTTGACTTTATACTCTTGCGAAGGAGCAACATCGAAAATCACCGAGTTTCCAGTGTCATCATTAACTTGTACGTGTAGTTCTTAACGATAAGAGGGTGCCGATTTACCCTTGTTTAACGCGAAATGTACACTTTATGCAGATCGCTCGGCTCGTGAGTACAGTACGCCCGTCGGGAGTACACCGGACCGCCAACGTTCGGGAAAACAATCTCTGAGCGACAGTCAACAATGGGTATTTACTTTGACGGTGGGCTACCGCTCGCGTACACCCAGCGCACGAGTGCCGCTTGACCGAGACCGCCACTCTTTTTTTGCAACCCGTAAACTCCACCCCCCAAACACTCCATCAATCACCCGGTAATGGCAGCCCTTCGGTTTTTATCCGCGTTCATATACGCGGTATAACGCCCGCCGGAAGGGCCCTGGCGATCGATACAATTTATTCCTAATCGGGAATTTATTCTTTGAATTCCGATATCGAGCCTTTTCTCCGGAATGAAGATCAACATCCAGCTGTTCCGTCGATGAGCACGTTAGGATTTTACACGTTAGGTTTGAAAGGCGTAACAAAACATAAAGATGAGAAATGAAGAAGGAGGACGCCGCGCGGGGACGATTTATTTCGCGAGAGCCGACAAGCGATATTTGAAGGGAAGATCGTTCAGATCGATTAAACAGAAGCATCATTTATTTGAGGATTAAACCGGGAAAGAGTTCTAAAGACGTAATTAATTTTCACGGGACGAAAAATTTCAGAGGAATTTACGACGCTTTTGTAATACCTTCTTGTATATTAAGACTTGATAAATTGAAAAGTTCGGGGATGAGGGGAGAAGAGATGATCGATCACCCTTTAAGATATATCTGATGTCTGGTCTCTCTCTCTTTCTCGTAAAAGATAATTAACTTCAACGTTAGCGCGCGCACACGGGAGAAAAAGTGTTTTTCAATAAGCTTTATCTCCATATAATCTCATATGCTTTTCCATTAAAAAAAAAATAATACAAAAATTGGTATTACTCGAGCTCTCGCTGAGTGGATGAGTCACTCACTTACGCACGATCAACGCTTGGTTAAACCCGTAACGCATTTCGGAGCGGAGTGAATTAACCATTGAATTAAATTCCTGCGTTGATTTTGTGCGGAGCGATATCCGCGAGTGTGCAGAGTGTCGCGTTTGCGCTCGGCCCGGCGCGGCGGACAACGAGCGCGATAAACGCGACGCGAACGAGCGAAACAAACGGAACCGCCGGATACCCGGGGGAACCGGAACCGCTCGGATCCGTGCATTGGACGGGCCGCGGTCGTCAAAACGCATCGGCGAGAGATAGTCCTCCCCGACAATATGACAGAACAAAACGGCTTGCGGCGCACGCCATGTCGTGCGCGCGCTCGCGGGAAAAGGAAATCCCCGAGTGGAGTTTGACAGCCGACCCGTGAAACCCGCGATACGCGTCCGACATTAGCGACTTTTCCCCGTTCCTTGTACTCGTCGACAGGGAAGCAGATAAATAACGTGGAGAGAGAGAGAGAGAGAGAGAGAGAGAGAGAGAGAAAGAAACAGAGAAACAGAGAGGAGAGAGAGAGAGAGAGAGAGGGAGAAAGGGAGAGAAAAGGAATCAGAAGAAAAGCTGGAGAGACTGGTACAGATATGGAGAAACAAGTGGAGTGAAGTGAAACAAGTAGAAAAAGACGCAAACAAACGGATCGATAAAACGGATAAATAGAGACACTCACCGGAGCAAGATGGGATAAATGTCGGAAAAGAAAGAAAGGGAGAGAAAGAAAAAGTGGAATGAGGATTTTATTATGCCTCGGGGGCGAATCGTTTCAGGTGCGATGCATGTACGAGAAGTAAATAACAGACAATTTACATAAATGAGTGTGAAACGTGTAAACATGACGCTGAGCTATAATGACAACTAACAAGCTGAATTTCCTGCACAGATTTGAATATACAAATAGCTGAAATAATACGAGGAAAAAAAGTAGTTTGCCGAAATTTCGTCAAAAGAAAGGTCCAAATAATAAAAATGTGATGCATCCGACCTCATCGTCGTCGCATTGGTATTAAAAAAGTATTTAAAAAATAATAGACTAAAAAGTTTATTGCGGAAAGTAAGGGTAGATAAGTAAGGCGAGTTGCAGACAAACACAGGGGTGTGTGGTAAGGAGCGCGACGCCATTGAGAGGGGATCTCGATAAATCTCGACTGTACGAGCGCATTGAAACTACCACGGCGTAATCCGATGTAGCTACACACGTGGAAATGACGTTGGCATACAGAACGGTGGCCCCGTGTATACACGCGGCCCGGCTTTACGACCGATGGACGCGGACAAGTCCGCCCGACCCCTCCAAAGCCAGGGGGCTACCATCCGGTTCAACTTTGTTCGACGGAATTGCGGGGCGCTTTGATGACGGATCGATGCGCGCGCCGTGAGTTGCGTACTCGCCATCGCCGTTCTAATGAGACGAAACGACGCGGATGCAATAACGCGACCGCGAAACGCGACGGCGGCGGTAAGCAACCGCGGCTGCGTCGTCGTTCCATTATAGCGTGGCGTTTGTTTGCTCCCAGCTAGATTTGATGATGGATTATTATATATGCGACGAGAGATAGGTGCACCTGTGCGCCGCGCCGTGTGGAATTCGAGTCTTAAAAGAATTTCGCGTGACGTACGACGGTGCGAGATACTCGAAGATATTTCGGTACTTTAAATTTAAATTTTGAAGCTCGGTACTCGCGAATCTTATTCCAGTAAATCACGATACAAATGTGTGAAAATGTTACTTAAGAAAAGCTAAGATTTCTGAATAATCATTTAAAGTGATTTAAAGTCCACTTCAATGCAATTATTAAGATTAACCAAGGCGATTTTCTTTCGGAATTAGTCTGATTAACGGACGATCTTCAGATTTTTAAATAACGACGATACAGATTTTCGAGTTCTCTCAATATTTAGCTACAACGCGTATAGAGATGATCTTGTTTGAAAATGTCGATCATTTCAGACTTAATTATTTGAACGGTAAATTTGTGTGCTCGCTAATTAGTTTTATTTATATGCGATGTTTACTCAATTATCCTAATGATCGACCAATGCGGGCGCAAATTTTGTTTCGAGGCTTACCGGGTAAATGCCCGATTATGGATTTCGCATTTATTTAGCTCGAGTCGTTTATCAACGTCAACAGGGATGCGCGATTTTTGAAGCTTAACAATATTATCGACGTATCATCGGATTCGCGAAAGCGCCGATATAACACGTTATACAGAAATGGCGCTGGCATTAGTCGTTGAGCGCTCATGCAATTTTGCGATTAAATACTGCAAATACAATCCGCTCAAAATTTATTTCGCGATGTCAACATTTTTTTTCCGTTCAATCGCATACACGCCGCTCCGCTTTTAAGATTGACACGTAAAATAAAAATTTTATTAAAATTTCGAAAATAGCTGCATTAAAGTCAAGAGGCCGCGTAAAATTTTTATACACATTTTACTTAAATATATTATTGAATTATAATGATACAATTTCCCTCGATTTTCTAACGCACAGTTGAATTATCCTCCCTAATTTACTCCCTCTCGCACCTATCGCGCTCTCGTATTCATGCTTATGCGGGGTGTATATGTAAAACTATCGCTCGTTGAAAATTCAGTAATGGGGCGCTTTCGATAGCGTATCGATGTCGCCGGATATGCAAATCTGCAATAATCCAAATAGTAAATCACTGGAACTGGCGCAATAGTTTGTAATTGTATTATTGCTCCTCGACAGCTATAGCCAGATTTACAAGCCGAGAGAGGTATAGCTGATCCGTCAACAAGCTGGTAATGATGCAACATGGCCGTTAATAATCGTTCACCCATGATAATAATTTACTGACTGATCGATAATTTCCACTCGGTGATCCTACGTTTCAACAAACCTTCCATTATTTATTACGACTACTGTTATTTTAATTATCTCCTTAGTATGCGTGTATGTGTTTTCAATATTATTTATTCTATGACTGTACTTTATAGTTATGAAATTTCGTTAAGCGCAATTAAAACCATGCGATGTATATAAAGATAATATAATTAACATGTTTATAATACACAACGATATATGATACACTAAATTTATTTACACTGCAACACAATATTTATCCGGCATAAACGGTGTGTGTGTATACAGCGAAATCGTATACGAAACCTTTACAATATGCTGTGCTTTGAGATCACTTTGTACTAAATTGTTTATTTAATTATCGCGAGCACGATATATTTTTTTTAGATTTTAATATTTTAATTCAAGTTACGAAGTAAGAGAGATATGCCATTTATTTGCTACCGATGTCTTTATTATGTTATATTTGCTTTATTTCGGTTTGGCAACTCCACAACTTCGGGTTCGAGAGAGCCCGACAGCTCTCTCGGTAAAATGCAACCTCGGTTTGGATTTAACGTAATCCGAGGAAATTATGCTAGGAAATCGTGTTCGCCATTTGCCCGTAGAAATGGATGCACGCAGACACGTACTCAGCTTCATAAGCGAGTTACTGCGAAATACAAATGCACCTCGTATGGCTCAGAGCCCGCGTGTCAAGCTTCCTCGTCGACGATTCAAGATTTAATACTGCGTCTGCTGATTAAATAATTTCTAAAAAAGAAAAATACGGAATGCGAAAGTATACCGTGTAAAACTTCATCGTAATATCGCATAAAAATTCTTTACTTAAATTTACTAAAAAGTCATGAGGAAAAAAAAAGGACAGAAAAGAGTCGGATTGAAAGAGTTCTTCTTGAAAGAGTCACGTGCGGATGCTTATCGAGACAACTCGGATAATATGAAATTTCAATTCAGAAACCCTTCGATATAGCGAAAGCAATGATCCAATGAGCGACGCATTGCAGCGCTGTAACGGATTTATTATGTGCAATATAACTGGTTGCGAAACTGCGAAACAGGCAACTGGAATCGACTGGCAACTTAATTGGTGGTTGCCAGCCATCGTACTTGAATCGCGAAAACCGCTAGTTTCAAGACGGCTCCTAATGAAATTAGCGGGGAAAATATTGCGCGAAATAATGAGCTTCCACGCGCGCATTTAACGATCCTCCAAAGTGTTCGCTGAATAAAGATTATTACTTCTCCCGCGGCTGAAAAGGGGACCGCTACAGGTATTTTATTCCTCAATAAATGTCAGACGGAGCGACGTACATTGATAAACCGATCCACGAAATTTCTTCAGATTGCTAGTATTGGTATATATGTATTCCCACCGTTACCTTACCCCGAGCCTCGTCGCCATCCGCAGCATCCAATAAACGTCTGTGTCGCATTGAATCGCCTTTGACTTCCCCGACTACCGATTCAGCCAACACTGAGATACTTACTACAGTTGTTCGTGTCCTCGTGTTTCGCAAGAGTGACCAAATTAAATGTAACGTGAAGCACGTATCTTTTATTTCTCTATTCTCATATTTTCTGTTTTATTTAAGTTCTCGTACCTTTTAACTCATCTTTAACTTAATTGCGTTTGTCAGAAAATAATTTAACTTAAATTCATCAATTTAGAAATTTTAATCGTCACAAAAGTTATTCTCTTTGAAATCATCATCATTTTTCGTATTATAATAATTAATTTTTCAAATAAAATTTCCAGGTTTTTTGCGCGCATCTTCTCACCTTTGTCTTTACTCTTCGAGTAGTCGCAAACTGTATAGATCATGTTTGAGAGCTATATTGGTATTTACAATTTGCCTATGATAGAGAAGCTGTACACGATGGATATTACACGCTCGATCAGGATAGCCCGTGATTCAGAATAAAGTCAATAATCGAGACACTATTCTGTCGACGTGGAAATAAACTAATTAACGTCCTCCGACAGAAGCGCTTTCGGTATTTCGATATTCTGACCGCAAATTTCCCACCGCGCCTCCCAGCCTCCATGATATACTCGCTCGCACATCAGAGAGACGAAATATACGAGATGGACGAGCGAAGTACGCGATGGACTACAAACCCTTTACACTCCTCAATTATTCACCTGAAAAAGGCATGTCGGTTCTTTTTTCCACCGAGATATATAGCGCCGGAACGAGACGGACGGTTCGTCGAATTTCTCCTCGGGGGGTGACGAAGAAATGTAGATATTTAAGTCCGTACACCAGCAGCGAGTTTCCCGCGCGCGCGCGCTCGATGCGACTTAAATTATCCCAGGTCCCGGGGGTCCCCAGGGCGAAAAAGGATCGAATAGGTTAGCCGATGTGCCGCAAGCGTCCTCGGGGGTGGCACTAAATTAGATAATGAAGCAGACTTCTCTCCGCTATCTATAGCACGCCTGCACGACTACGCGGACTGCCGGCTGAAGTGTATCGCTCCTGATAATCTGCCTTGCTTAACTCAATAAAGGCGGGGCACGGCGAAGTGTCGGGAAGTCGAGTTTTGCAGATTAAAAGCCGGGTTCTTGTTACTTCCAGACCGCCGCGATCGCGTCTAATTGCCAAATGTATACGAAAGTTTATTAATATTTTATTGATACACCTATAAATTATACGAGATACGCGAGTTATTTAAGCGTAGGTAAATGATTTAATGCGCCGTCATTAATCAGCGAGGAGGACAAGCTCCTTACAAGCGCTAAATTATCCGCACAAAGAAATATCGGATGAAGTTTACGGCACGCCGAGTGAAAGGTTTATTACGATGTAAATTATATTATTAAGCGAATTAACAGAGAAACGCAAACGTCGGAACCCGTGCGAGGGAAGCGAGGCGCGAGCGTGCGTCAACTTCTAACAACGTTACAGCTACGAAATTCGTAATTAGGAGCGGACAAAAGCAGAAAATTGAACGCGCCTGGCGTGCATCGTTCGCGGCGTTCGCGCGCAAAGGCGGAAATCCTCTTACCAAACTACACATCGAAAGATGGCGGTTTCTCGCGCGACGGTGAGCACCGCAATTCCGCGTCGCATAAGTTTCGCGACGAAGTTTCGATCTCTGGCCGCCGCGAAAGCCGCGAGCGATTGCGATTCGCGGTTTGTTCGGAATTCCCCGTCGGAATTGTCCTCGCAAAATTATACCGCCTTGGTACCGCCTCTCTTGCTGCTGCATCACTTATCCAACATCTTCGGAAAACTCGGGGAAATATCGTTTCGTTATAATTGTCATTGTCACTAAGTTCATTGAATGGCAGCGCGGCAGAGAAGATTCAGAATTGAGTCGTTAAGTAATTCGCGGCGTATATACGACAAAGTAGATGGATAATGCCTCAATGGACGTAGCCTCGCTTTCATCTTTCGGTTCAATGATCGCGGTCTCGTGTTTTCGCGTGAATGTCGCATTTGTTCCGCGACACTGGCCCCTCCGAGTGAAGCTTCGTCACTTTTGACACTTTCATCGTATCAAACAGAACACGTCAATTTAACATTAATGTTACGTTATTTATATACAAATACCAAAATAGATCACGTTCGATTCAGGCTTTCATTCGCTAAACGAGGCTGTTTTAAATAAATAATTCTCTCTCACTTAAAACTCTGGAAAGGATGCACGGACGCTCTCTTCGTCGATATGGTATTCTACGCAATGGCCGCGATAAATATGACGTAACTTCCGACAAGCTGGACCACGAAATGGCTCGGTCAGGGCTTAGAGCGACGCCCACGAAGAAGAAGTGTTATTGTCTTCGTGGGAATTAGCGGCGACTTAATGCCGGGAAATTCTCACCCCGCCGCTCCGACTTATTCCGCCCTCGTGCGGCTCGACCTCCCGCGTTTCGAAGCATGTCACGTAATAACGTCGGAGTAAATCCGACCGACACACTTCCGCCTTGGCGAGAAAATTTTGCGGTCCGCGTAAATTTTTTATGCGTTACGCCGAAGAGACGGCCGATTTTCGAGATTACGGTAAGAGTTGCGAACTTGTGGAGACTAAAAACGCGAAGAGAATTGCAAGCGATCTCGTAAAGATCATCGTCCTACCGTAAAAAAAAAAAAAACGTAAATTAAAAACGAATAAGTTGAAGAACAAAGCAAAATTAATTGTGTATTCTCAATGACGCGCGAAAATATTTACGTGTATCATTAATATTCATTACGGCATCGCGAAGTTAACTCAGCCGCAAAGTTTTTCTTTCAAGACGGAGGAAACAATCTTGAGACTTCGAGATTAACCCTTTAAGGAGCTAAAAGCTTCTTTGTTAACTAATAATGCAGAAATGGATAAACGTTATCCGTCTTCAGCGACACAAACGCGCGTCTCATTAACGTCGGCTATAAACTCATCGATATTATCTCGAAGGATTCAGAGGGGACATCTCGACAGCCCGAAATTAGCTTGTCATTCAGCTATTCATCGCTTCGGGACATCGCGTGTCCGAGCACACGTGTCTGAGCACGCGTTGGTTCAGTCTCTTAAAAAAAAAAAAAAATATTAGATCGACACAATAACGTCGTGAAGATGGATGTGAGGCGATGATCAAAGCACTCAAAATACCGCTCGATCAGCGGGATTCGCAATGCGAGAACGGTCGGTGAATGGCTCAGAATTTCTGCTCGCGAAAGCAGAGAAGGAAAGGAGGGAATTACGTACCCGGAGTCGAAGAACACCTGCTTCTCCATCTGGATTATTCCCCGCAGAAGGCGCGCGCATGGGAACTGTAGTAATTTAAAAAATGAGAAGGTTCTCTCTCTCTCGCAGACCGGTCGGTCTCTCCCTACTTTGAGAGCGCGCAAAAATATATTCAAATTAAATTTTAATCTTTAATGCGCTCTAAGTTCTTCCATTTTGATATTTAAATATTTAATTGTACTCCACGTCGCGCGCTCTTCTATACAAGTATTTCATTTCCATTTTAAATACTTAATATCTCGGCCCAGTGTGCGCCATTGTCTCTGAAGAACAAAGATTAAATACCGAAAGCCTGTGCGACACCGGCAGTTCGGAATTTCTTTGTAATATCTTCATTAGCATAATTTCTTTATCATAATACCTTCCCTATCCATCTATCTATTCATCCATCCACTTTACCAGGGTTAAACTCGACATGCACGTAAAACATTCACACCCTTCTACTACACCATTAATGCCCGCGCATGTACACGCGACGAGCGATGTCGGTGCCGGTGACGACGCTGGTGCTGGTGCCGGTGCCGGTGCCGGGAATTCCCCGTCTACCCCCCGGGACGCATGCACTTGATATCTATGCATGAGTCGGCGCACACGCGTGACACGCTCGAGCGTGTCGCGACGACACGCTAGCGCCAGCGTGCAGGATCACGCACGAGAGCGAATTCATACGTGTGTATGTGTGTATGTCTGCGAGGGGGTAGTTAGCCAGTGCTCGGTGGTTGCAGCGGGCCGGGGGGTGCCGGTTCGAGGCAATAGTAGTAGTGACGGTAGTGTGTGGCGTAGCCCCGGGATCGATCCAGGGACCACGGCATCATCCTCCAGCCCTCAACGACCGACTCAACCCGGCCCTTCCACCCCCCGAGGCTTTGGGAGGGCAGCCACCCTCGCGCAACCTCTCTCCCCCCTCCCTCCCTCCTTTCCCCGCCGTTCTCCGGAACCGCGCCCGTGCGCGCGATCGCCTTATGGAGCTCCTCTCTATCAGCCTGCACAAATAAAGCCTGCATACGGAGCGTGAGGGTATGTAAAGGGCTCAAACGGACCTGTGGCACCGTGGAAATGGAAAAGTATGACTTCAAAGGATGCTCAAGGGGATGCTGTGTCCCGAAGAAGGTGAGATGGGAATCGGGCGAGAATCCTGAGCAATAGTTTCGGTTTGAAAGCGAACACTAGTCCAAGTAAAGTAGCCCTTTGTCTATCTGGACTCTACCACTCGAATGAATTAACACGCACAAAGGAAGTTTGTGTAATTAATGATATTTTTTTATTAAAAAATATACTCGGACTAGAAAATTCTTTTGAAAAATGTTTGTTTCAGCCGATTAATACACTGCAAATCCAAGTGTGTTAGTTTTACACGCATAAACGTCTAAAAATTACACATTTGACTGAAGTTCTTTTCTTACACATTTTTGGGCGTTTTAAATTACGTCATTTAACACGTTTAACCGCATTACATTAAAAGTTAATACGTTCAATCGTGTTAAATGACGCGGTTTAAAACGGCAAGAAATGTGTAAAAAGAGTTTTAGCTAAATAACACACTTGGATTTGCAGTATATTCAACGCAGAAATATCACATTGAAAAATTAATACTCGCCATTTCCTCTGATCAATTTATAAATATCCAAAAATGATAAAACGCCACAAGTAAATCTTTTATCATCGTAGTTGTACTAATATTAACTCTACCGTTTCCTCATTTTGAATATTAAAAGCAACTCTTGATTTAAAATGACTAAACAATCAATCGGATTTTTATTGGATGTGAAATATGCACACACTGAGAAAGATGAAAAGTGTTGAAATAAAATTGTAGACAATCTTATGAGAATTAATGTCTCGTGCAGCAAAAATATCAAAATACGAGCGACCGCGACGGTCGATGGTCGGTTAGCCGCGCTGCCATTTCCTTTGGTTGCCGCTTGCGGGAAAGCTCTTCGTGAGGGAACGAGCTCTCCCGAGCTTTCGGGCGTGAGAGCGGATGGCGAACGGCAGGCCTCTCGATCCGACAGGGAAAGCTCTCTCTCTCTCGTCAAAATCCTCGCCGACGCGAGCGGATTCGAGCGCGCGAGTGCGCCTACTCGACCAATAAAAGAACCGTTGCGAACGGATTCGACGGTTTCTCGATATGTAATTTCCCCCGCAGCGCGCAAAAAAGAAAGAAGGAAGAAAAAGAGCGAGAAAAAAAAAGAGCCGAGGGAACATTTCCGCCGTTTATTCCGGCGAGTGACCTCACAAATGAGGCGATCGCACGGCTTAAGCGACGCGAGCCGAGTTTATCGCGTTTTCGACGTATCGAGTGCTCTGAAGCTGCGAATGATAAAAAAAAACCCTCAAGAAATAAATCGAAGCTAAAAGCCGCGCGACAGAATGTGGATATTTATGCATTCGAGTATTTAAAGGCAATTGTGAAGACACGAGGTAAACCCCGTATAATACTTTCAAGATATATACGAGAGATTGGCAATAATGTTAAGAGTAAGAAATAATTTATCGTATTAAATGGTAACAACAACGGAGTAACTGTTGGCGTAGAAAAGGTAATGTAATTTCAAGCTACCAAGCACTAAGACGATACAGCCCAGTCCTAACAGTATATTGCAGCCAAGAAATGTTTGTGCGGGACTCTAATGGTTATCCGCGTTATCGTTTCCCGGGTCAAGAACTAATGTGATTGCCGTCGAACAGCCGGCGTAATAGTCGGAAAGTAATAGTACATAGTTCGACATTGTCAAGCTTTTATCGGTTTTAGCCACGAAAGTTCCGAGCCGTTAAAATAATAGCGAAACGCGGAGAAAGAACGTTACGGGGGCGGGCCCCCCCGGGGGGGAGGGGGGCCGCGGCAGACGAAGGGTACGCGAATTCGCGGGCGATTAGAGCCGGGAACGTGCAATATCCTCTCGAGGAATCTAAATCAAGCCGTTGCGTGGCGGCAATCTCGCCGGTCGGGGTAATGTGCGATTTGCGTGGAAACGAAACGCGATATGCCACGTTTAAGCTCGAGGCTCAGGTCCGAATGGTAGTTCCTCGGCGAGAATATCAAGGAGCCACGCAATAGTTTCCTCGAGTAGAGGACTGCGATCTATCCTTCCGCCTTTTCCCCTCCCTCGCCTCCCACCCTCTCTCTCCGCAGACCATTTTCCCGGAATGCCATTTTATGGCAGTTCGCCATCGCGTGGTAAAACTAAAAGCGAGACCGCGAAAGACGAATATCGCGATAGCACGCCACGGTTATCGTCATGTTGTGATTTTTGGAATATCAATCTTGATAAATACAGATTGGATATTTATTTTATTCCGATTGTTATCGCAGCAGAGGGGAGGTGGGTGGAAACTCATTGTCAGCTGTAATATATTTTTTACTATTCCAAGCGGTTATACCGTTTGAAAGAGAAAATTCAATTAAGACCAGAACGCGATGAATCCCAATTGACATTGGTACATCCAAGCGTGGATTATAGGACGCTAGACACCCTGTAGCTCAAACTTGGCGTAGAACACAGATCCCGCGCACTCACACATTCCCAGCGTAACCACGAACTTTCCCGTCACCCCTCGTGGGAACATCCGCGTGCGGCGTTCCCTTCTTCCAGCTCCGCTGGAAAGATTAAATAATGGATTTCCGTGTGGCGGCCAATCAAATAATCAAAGGTCTCGGGCCGCCGAACGATCATTTCGACGGCGGCTGATAGAGATATTCATGCCTCGGCTGCGACGGCAAACGAAGAGAAAAAGGACATCAAAGCGCTATAATTACATAGATAGAGACACATCGTTCTTTGATCATCAACCTTGTCTCGGGCGTCGCCTCTGACGATAAGTAAAGCTCGGTGATCAAGCTCGAAGGCAAATAATCCTTCTCCAAGAGTGCGCTCTGTATCGGGAATACGCAAACTCATCTCACCATTTGCACTGATTTGCCGCAAATTTGCCCCTTTTGCTTGGCAATCCGATTAAGACTCATAAATATGATTCAAGTGAAAACGGAGCAACTGTGCCTGATGTTAAATGAGACACGAGTTAATCAGAAAGTCTTTCAAAACGTCTATACATAGTCGTGCAGAAAGCGCACTTAAGAATTCAAGGTGCTCTTCTCCTCAAGATAGACGCTTTTATTACCAAAGGGATTAGGTAAGATATCAGTTTCTGCTGGAATCCGTCGGGCGGTATCCATTACATCTCGAAATTCGTGTTACCTCGTGAATTGCAGCGAAACTTACGAGTCGAGAGTGCGGTTCTAGTAGTTAATACCGAGGAGATGCGGCGTGGCAAGCCAGTGGCAACTCTCATTACGCCTTACAAACAGCATCCTGAACTTATGGCTGATTAGGACAAATGGAAACGGGGCATCCCGGCGGGCCGCCGCCGCCGCCGCCGCCGCGCCGCGCCGCGCGCGAACGTTATATGACGTGCTCGCGCTGTTAAGTCGGCCTCGTTACAGCCAGCGGCAAGATAACGAACGGCCACGTGGCAAGCGCTCGTCGGGAGGAATTGGTTGCTAGGTGACGTGGCTGGTACACCCCGTGGGAGTCCCCGTACGTCTTTCAGGATTACCGCCTCATTACCGCGTGATTAGAGCCCCACCTAGACCCAGGGTTCTGGAAATTTCTTTTTCGCCCCTCCCCCAGCTCGAAGGACGTTATAAAATGAGCGGACGCCTTACTTCGACCGTGGCACGGCCGAGAGCACGACGATATTGCACTCGATTATCATCTAATTAGGATGTAACGTGCCGCCGCAGCCTAGCGTATAGAGTAAAGTGAGAAATTTTCCCTTTCCCACTTCTCTTTCTATCCCCGAGAAGATAAGAAAGACTTTATGGGACGACGCGACGGTGGTGTCACGGGGGCAGGATGCAGCTCGTAAAAGCGCTCGTTAAGGTCTACACCGTGATTACGCGCGCACCCCGACATTTTCAGGACTGATCTTCATCGAGGGGGGGATTTCCTGTAATCGGATAAGCGATTAATTCCCGTTCCGTAAACGAGAGCCCGGGGCGTCGTTGATTTTTAACAGTCGCGACGCGAAAGGATAGCGTCTCCCTCGTTTCCATCTCTTCGAAAAATTTCTCAATTTTAACTATAACGCGCTGATAGGACGCGCCATAAATTGCCGCAAGGAGAACCATGGTTTCATTAACAGTTTCTTTTGATAAAGTTTATGCAAAGTAAAGAGCATTCAAGACTGGAAAATTTTTCACCGAGGATGAAAGGAAGAACCGCGAAATACTTTGTGACTAAATTTTCTCTTAGCGATACATACATACATTTTTTAAATATTATATGAGCATGTATATGTTTTCATATATTAATATCATTTTTAATTTTTATAATTCATAATTTGCATCTACTATTGTTATTCATACCTATAAAGTTCTAGCGGATAGTTATTCATTATGTTACTCAGGAGCCATCTCGCAATAATAAGACTCTATTCAGGTCTTTTACAAGGATCAAAATGAGGGATGAAAGGACAGCCTCGAGCTCCCAAGTCCCAACATCCAGATGTATCCGATAGGACGATAAAAACGAACGGTCTAATCCTGTGCACCGGCGGGATCTTTTATCCTCTCGCGAGGACGTCTCCATCCATTTCCATGGAGAAGAAGCGCCTTATGGAAACCCTCCGTCAGGGGATAATAAGGCCCGCATGCCAAGCACGAAGAGTATGGCATGTCGTTAAACGACCTCCTCGACTCTCCCCGAAGAATTCTCTCTGTCCCCTTTCCCCTCTTACCCTCTACCCTCGCTCCCAGTCTCGGCTACCGTTGCGAATCCAGGGGGTGGTAGGAGGCGGTGGGTGCGAGAACACCTGTATTCCAACGAAGGATAACGATTATCACGGCAGAGTACCTCGGAATACGGCGCGGCGCAATTTTTATGGAACGTCCCGACGAGAAATTCTGCAAAAAGTCGCCGCCTCATGAAATTATACAGTGACATTAAGTTATGCGGGGGATCTTCTTTATTCCTCCTTTTCTCGACTCCCTTTATATAGGCACGCGATAAGGAATGATACAAAGATATTGGCAAGGATAAGAATATGAGAGAATCGAGAGGCCATGTGTGTATCCATGATCAGAATTTTCAGAATTTTAGCTTCAAGGAAGCTAAAAAAGTGCATAGAATATTTAATGTCTAAGAATTCAAAACTGCGTGGATGATAAAAATCAGAAAGATTTTAAGACGAGAGATCGTCGCAGGTAAAGCAAATCGGGATCTCGAAAAGCTAAGGAGAGATCTTAGATTTTAAGAACATTATTACTCGCTTCCGGTCTCCGCGTTTCATCAATGTTGCACGCTCATTCGGGGCACTCCATGTACGGCGTATCATATTCTCTCACGTCCAAAGGGAACTCGGATCCCGGTTAAGCATTCCGTCGCGAGCGTACACGTCGGCTTTTATGTAGCTACACGCTACACGCTACTACTCGGGCAACCCTTCGGTCTTACGAGCCCTTTCTCGTCGTCCATTACGGGAAAATGGGGCGCGCGTGCTAAGTGTCGCGCAACATTTCCCTGCTTTCCCGCTCTAATGACTCCTAGCGAGACGCCGATTCGCCCGAAGCTCGTTTAATAAATGCTTTTTGTAAAAGTCAATTATTAAAGGTTGAAAAGATGATCGGTGTATTATTAAATCGACATTTACATATGTTACCCGAACGTAAGGAAAGTGCGAATATTGGATATTGAAACTTCACGAGGCGACGACTCTCCATCAAATTCCTAAGAGAGTGCCAAGTCCAAACTTGTCGGAGAAGATGCGATATCTCGTTAAAACTTGTACGCTCATAGATCGCTCTTTCTACTTGTGCATTAATACATACACATACATATATATATATATATATATATATATATATATATATATACATTTAATAATTCCTAGGTTTCTCCTACTTCCAATCGAGGATTTTCCGACGCGAAAGAAACGCGCTGAATTCGTCTCGCAGGCTCGCGCGAGGCACATTTGTCTCCAGAATGTGCCGCGGGTCCTGGGGGATCCTTCCTCATCATCTACCGCCGACAAGTGGGTCGCACGTGCTGAATGTTACAACAAGCAACATCTCGCGGTTTTGCGCCTCGCTTGGCAATTTTGACGGACGGTTAACATTTTGCCGAATATAGACCGCGGTGAATATAAACTCAGTTGCCATTTTATGCCATGAAATTTCGACGCGAATGATGTCTCAATAATCGTGCAAATTTGCGTTACATTTTTACATAGCTAATCCATATTCCAATCTATTTTTATATTACAAATGTAATTAGTTTCCGCGACTCTAAAATTCTGGGTTGTTATACAATCTTCTGGGTTTCGCCTTTTAAAGTAATTCGTTTCGTAAACAGAAAGTCTTTCCGTTTTTCTGAGAAATGGTTTTCGACCGCAAAAGTCAATATCCGCGTTGAGCCGGGCGTAGAGAAGTTCAGTGTGGAACCGGAGGATGAATTCTGAATGGCTGACTTGTCATGTCGAAGCCACGCGAGGCGATAAACGTCATGTCAGTCAAGCGGCTGACCCCACTGGGGGTCATCATGGCGTCAAAATCGATCGATGATGGCGTTATCGAGAATGATGACGTTGACGTCAGTCTTGTCTGTCGGCGGATACGAGGCTATTGGTACCGATTCAGCGATGACGATGACAGGAAACAGAACGAAATCCCTCTCCGAACTCCGAAAAAAAATCGCCAAATGGCAATAAACGGTTCGTCATGCAATTTAAATCTTAATTTCGAGTTCGCTCTCGAACCCAGATATTTAAAAGTTCAACAGACTTGTCGGAAAGAATGCCGGCATGAAAACTTTCATTAAAGAAAAATCTACTTCGAAATATTCAAAGGATCCGTAGATGAAGAATGGAACGGCGCCGCGTATTCGCTTGAAATTGTTAATCTCATGGTTTGCGAAATACCAACTTTACAGAATAATCACTCTTATTAATTCCTCACTTTGTTATTAACGTAAATGAAAAGTTCAGATACGAGCAACGAACTAACGTTCCTTTTCGTAGAATATATTCTCTGCGATATGCATAACAAAGTGAAAACAACTTTTCTCTTTCTTTCTGATGGAATCTGCCTAATAGACAAGAAAATATATACATATATCCTCGATAGAGAGATGGTACTCGTCGGCATAACGGCAAGTGTTTTCGTGCGTTAAATGGAATCCCGGGTCCGCGTATCGTTCCACAATTATCCGCGACACGAAACGCGCGGCGTGATAACGCACAGCAGCGCATGCTGCTACATCAATTTCCTGCTGATTCCATGGTGCGTAATCCCTCGCTATCGCGGTTCCCACGATTAAGTAATGAACTAATGGAACGATGTAATAAAATAATGGAACGATCTGCCGGTTGACGCCAACGTGTTAACCTTACGGCGATAATAGCGGAAAATATATCGCGCTTTCGCCCAAACTACTAATACCTATCGGTAAATCACCTTAATTGTTTCTCTCCCCCTTTCTTTTCCTTCCCTACCCTCTCCTTTCTCTCTCTCGCACCCGCGCGCGCGCGATCCTCCAAATCTTTCTAATTTGCCCTAACTCGCTGCTAAGCTTCTATGTTTCTATCCTATATTTTTATTTTTTCCCCCAGCGAATCTCGGAAGAATCCATTATCATTCTTATGTGTCTATTACAAACGCTGATGTAATCAATACCAGTATAAAATGTACCTATTTGTCTCTATCGGGACATAAATAACTTTCGATACACGTCAAAATATCGACAGCATCCATATTACATGTCCGAAGCCGGAAGTCATGCTTACGACGCGTGCTGAGCGTTCGTGCGGTTTCCGCGGCCGTCGCGGCATTTACGCTCCGTTTAAACCCGCGCCCGCGATAACCGCCTCCCGTTGTAATTTGTGGAATCATCCCTTACTTCGCACGCGCGCTCGCTCGGCGACGACTAAATGCGGCAAAACGGAAATTACCGTGAGCGCATCACCGCTTCAGTATTAACGCTTTAAGACGAAACTCGGAACAGCGGATACAGCGCAAAATTTGACTTGCGCGATTACAGATATAGACGCACGTATCCCGTGTTCTCATTTCAAACGGATGGCGCAGCCAGCCGGCGCGTAACGCAAATACGGCGGCAGTAAAAAAAAAACGTTGAAACAATTTCATATTAAAAAAAAATTGAGCGCCTGCAATCATCCATATTTAAAGCAATAAACGACATATCTGTTTTCGAGTGTTTGATATCTGTTTTATATACGCGTTCTGAACTTCGGGCACACATAAATTGCAAATGCTGCAAGTACAAAAACTTTTCGTATCTATCGCGGCGCAGCAAAGTTACGTAACTGTCGGTCGGGGCGATTACGCGTGACGCAGGATTAAAAAGAAGCGTAATCGTGTAAAAAGGTGAAACTTTTCTCCGAATGCATTGGCATTTCCCAAACGACTTATACCTGATCCACGTTCTCGCGCCGCGGAAGAAACTAGGATCGATCAGTAAACCGTTCTGGAAATCCCGAAAGCTGTTTGTCTTATATCTCTCCGTAATACGACTCGTCCGTAACCAAACAAAAGTAGTCTCGTGGTTTCGTTCGTTCGATTGCACCGACAACGTCGTCTTGTTTTTCCACAAAGCGAACATACAGGATGTTGCGCTCGGAATTCACCTAGATGCAAGACTATATCAAGGAATTAAAAAAAAAAGTGTTTTACCTTTGAACACTGATGTACGAACAAACTTAATTCTAAACTCACATATTTCACAAGATACATCTCTCTGTATATAACAATCGTAAAATAAGCCATTAAGAGATCTAGGTAAGTGAAGTTTGTGAAAAAAATAAGAGTTAATCCTATTCGCTAAGATGCGTCCTGAACGATGCGTTGTTTGACGATAATCAACTACTTGCTTTTAATATCTCTCGTAATAATTACCTTGTCTCTCTCTCTCTCTCTCTTATTACTTGCTCAATGTTATTACAGACACTGGATATACTCGAAGCAATCCGTATATACACAGCTCGTCTGTGGTTTTGCTCAATCGTGGGGGCTTCCGGGCGTGACTTCATATTGCGTTACACCGAGGGTGAAATCTTCCCTCTAGCCACGGATATTTGCCGTCCAATAACATCTCCGGTATTCCCGGCGCCGTCTGTTTTTCCGAAATAACGAACGGGCGTTCCCCTACACCTCGCGTCGCGGATCTCCTTTTTCATCGCTAATTACACCGGCACCGCCGCGCCGGTTCGGCTCCCCTCTATAGGACTCATTGTTTTCGTTTGTAATTTTTCGCAATTAAGGAACACGCGAACTTCAATGAAATGAATACCGCATATCGTTTTTCACGGTTATGTTTTTGTAATATTTTTCTAATTAAGATATATAAAAAATATTAGAATAATGGCAAATATTTAAAAAATCGATAAAAAAATGCTAGATAATGTATTTATAATTGTGTAAATTTTGTCAACTTTAACTACAGAAATTATCAGAATTTATATATGTTTTTAAAAGTAATGATTATATATAGAAATATAAGTAATTAAACCATTGTAACAAATCGAAAAGAAAAATGTGCCAAATTTCAGGAGTTTTCAGAAAACTCGAGGAATTTTCAATTTTTTCCAACTTTCACGAAGACCTAATTCCTAAACGGAAGGGCGCCTTTGAGAGCGCCTCTTAATATTCAATTATTATAGATGCAAACAGATGTAGATCATCCGGCTCATCCGCCGTACATCGATAGTACATGAAAGCTCTCGGGCTTCGATAGCGTGTACGCTCAATCGAGATCGTCGGATTGACGAAAGCGGAGATCCGAAATTATGTACCGGGTGCGATCGACTCGCCGCGAGTGGCTTGTCGATACGCGTTCAGCGCCCATTCGGAGTTTGGCTTCCTCGCACGGCGGTGAGACGTGCGATCTGCAGGTTAAATTAATCATCGTGCTCGCGGATGATCGATACGAATGGAACGGGCGAAGAGACGAGCTACTTCGGGCCGCATCGATGCGGCGTCCGTATCAATTCTCGCCGATTACTGGAACGTGCGAAGCCCGGCCTCGCCTAGGGTAGAATTTCCGAGGGAATTCAAGGGGGTTACTATCGAAACGAGCCAACAGTACCGAAACGCTAAATGGATTGACGACGATCAGATACGTCGTATCGACATTGTATTTTTCTAAACTCGTATTATTCACACAGAACAACGTTTTAAGGTAGATGTCTCGCGAATCTCAATTAACAAGAAAAATTTGAAAATTTAATTATACTATTAATACATGTGGTATCTACACGTTTGTACAATTTATAAGTAATTGACCGTCCCGAACGCGAGATAATCGCTATCAAACATTGCACTTTTTCCATATATTGCATGCATATACAAAGCATACGAAAATCTCGGTATTTTAAATTTTAATAATTAGAACGAACAACAAGAAAGTGATGAAAAACGGATACATACTAGTAAAAAAACCGAAATTATTGACTCTCTCTGTTTAGATTTAGAAATACAATAATAAATAGACCTCGATTTTCACGATTATTCAACGTGAAGAAGCGACCGGAGGGGAAGAATAAAAGAATAGTCTTTCGTTCTGTTTGTGAAGGACAGAACTATTCAAAAGTTTGCAGCCTGTAACCGTAAGTAGTCGCAAGTAGTCGGATGTTTTGACGCGTCGACTTGAAGTAACAAAATTTTGGATTGTACATACTGTCGCGAGACAACTACCTTAAATTTTTCGAGGACAAAAACGTAGTCATTTATTTTGAAATTATCAATAATCACAATGTCAAACGCCGCGATATTTAAACGTGATACGCATATTTTAACTATATACTTGTACAAGCAAAGACTTTTACTCTCGTATTTCAGCCTCGACCCTTGAGAAGTACTACGCTTTTCTACCGCCACATATGGAAATTTCGCGAAAAGCCGTCGTCGCGACCGAAAAATTTCGTTGCAAGAGCGAAATCTTGGCGGTTTCCAGAGCCCCGTCCACTTGCGAATTTAACCACGAAATAAAGATCTCGTTCCAAGAAAACGTGGCTCTCCGACGGCTCTTCGCCGTAATGTCCCTGATTTATGTGCGGTCCCCGGCGTCGCGTAAAGAAGTTAATTACAAATGGCTCGAGCGTTTTAAAACGCAGTTACCTGCCATCTCGCTATCTGAGCGCACAATCGCGAACTCTGGAAGCGTAGTTCGCGGAGTAAGGAGGCCCTCTTTTTTTGGCTTTTCTCCAAAAATTGATTATTACGGGCTATCAAGTTTTCTTCGCCGAAACGAGCCTCGCGCATATACACGCAATATTACGCACGCGCTCAACGATGACAATAACGCGAAAACGGACGAGAATTCAATTCGAGCGCGTGACGATGATACCCAGAATTTAATTTCGCCAAAACTCGCCGTTTATGACAGTACGCGCGGTCGAATATCTCGCGGCGTTCCGATTCTAGAGTTTGTTTGCGAATGCCGCCGCCGCGCCGGAGGAATAAAGTCAGCGACCGCCCCGTCGTTTTGTCGATAGGGAAAAGGAGAGAGAGAGAGAGAGAGGGAGGGAGGGAGGGTCGGTTTCCGGGTGTTCAATCACGAAATCGTAAATGTCGAGCAAATCCGCGCATGATCGATCGATCGCCACCTTCCACCGCTCGCAATTATTATCGCGCGGGCCGACGAATGACCCGAATAAATTATCCCATTCTGCGTTTCCATTCCCGTCATGATAAATTCCGGGGCTAATCATCCCCGACACTGTACATCATTCTTTTGCGCTCCGATATATGTATCTACAGGACATTTCGATAATCAGGCAAGTCCATTTTAATATATAGAAGGAACTAAATTTAAAAGAGAATTTAAAAGAAAAATCTCGGCTAAAGAAAAGAATGTGGCCGAACAATAATTTCGCCTTTTCCGTCGAAAGGTCTACGTGGATTTCGGGAAGGACCCCGCGATGATTTCCGTTTTCAGCTGCGCGAACTATCGATTCGGTGACCGCGCGGTCGTAAATCAAAACGCCTAATTTTTATTTCGCGCGATCGCTAGTCGCGAATCGCGAGCCGAATAGTCGTAAATATTTCCGGTACGGCAAATACAGCGGATTTATCACTGTAATTTCACGTAAACACGACAGTGGACGCTATTAATTATATCCATCGCGTGTTTGATCAAACGACGCGCGCGTTGTGCTATACCATTTGCTGATCGGCAAACAAGCGAAAAGATTTACTACGCGGATTATCGACGACGATAGTATCCGCGATGTATTCGCGTCGCAATCGATCAGAAAAAGAAAACCACGTTATTAGCTCAGATTACTGAAGGTATATACCTATATATCTCGGGAGAAAATGAATCGAGTCTAATTCCACTCGATCAGCTATTTGTGCCGATAAATGAAATACATCGATAATCGGTTTAGAGAGTAAAAACAGAAATGCGTCGCAAACATAGTTTCAAGTAGTCCTTTCCTTGCGACGCAATTATCGTAATGTTCACGATCCTTTAATCTCCGAAACGTTGAGTAGTTCATGAAAACATCTCACGTCTTCTACATAGCGCGTTCACAATCTTAAGAGCTCTATACTCGTAAAGATTCTTTGACTTCCTACGTTATTAATCCTCGGGCGAAATTCGCTCGAATACAAATTACTCGGGAAAAATAACCAAGGCAGAACTTCTCTACCGAGTAGACCCTTTTTGCCACCCCCCTGTCTCGACTCGAAAGTTTACACCGGTCGGAAAAACAGCCATTAAAGTCAGCGCGAAAGAAATTAAAGATACTTTTGCATTGGGGAGCCATCGCGCGTTCCCACGCGAGCTTTTGCGAGCGACTAAGAGCCGCTTGCCCGAGTTAACTTAACTCGCGCGGATGTAAACCGCATTATATCGCGACTAGAGAGAGAGAGAGAGAGAGAGAGAAAGAGAGAAATCCAAGGAGAGATCCCTCGGTCGACGGTCCAATTGCGAGAGAGCGCATCTCGCAAAGGATGCACTCTAAACTCGGATCCCGTAATCCGCGAATATCCATATCGCGATGCGCACATTGCTCTTAAGTAGCGTATACGAGTAATGACAAAAAAAATTGGTATACGATTAAAAAAACGTATTCGCACCGTAGGCGAAACATCTCTAGCGAGAACGAATCGAAGATTAATGACAAAGCAGATTACATTGCGCCAGTTTTTCAGTTTGCAGCTCGCAATGTTATTCCGAACGGTCCACTGAGCGATGCAAGTACCATGGCAGAGACCTGGGCTTACGGTGGAAAAAGCGAAATGGATTCACTTCCACTTCCGACTGCGGGAGGACCAGTAAAACCCCCGCGCATATATCTATGACATGCGTTGCAAATGGTATAACCGCAAAAGTGCGGGAGGGGTTCATTACTCAGCTTTCGGGGAAAATAAAGCGAAATCTACATAATTAAAATTAACTTTCTCTCCGCTTGTCTGTTTGTTAACCACGTCGCGCACAAAACTGACCGGATTTTTAACAAATTTCCAGAGTACATTTGAGAGACGCAACTGTTTTAAAATACAAGCTATACACACGGTGTAACGCGTAAAGATTTATTTTCTCTGTGTACACTTTAAATTATTTTTTTTTTCTCTCCTTTCTTATCACGCACAGGCATATATTGTCATTTTACGCTGTATCTCTCGAGTCAACAAACACACACACGACTTTTCACGTGGAATTGTTCGATTGATTTGAGAGAAGTAAATTTTTTCTAACATAAGTGAAAATTCTTTTTATTCACACGGGGATATCTTGGCTATCAAGGGATCGCTGAGTCTTTTCAGAATTCCACCCTCGCAAATTTCACCCTCGCTTACCCTCGCTCTACACGTTTGGACGTCTGCACGCGACTACCCCGAGCTTGTATCGTTCAAGCATGGTAGGTACCTTATACTGCCTTACAGAAACGAACGCAAAGAGGAGAAAACGCGGGCGAGCCGGGCCGTAGAAGTCGCTTTTATTTTGTCCTCTTCCTCTCCGCGCGAGAGACGCGCAGCGCTCTGTAAATACAACGTAACGGCGTCATATTGTGCCGCGGGTAATGGCCGCTGCTTGTTTATCGCGATGCTCGTATTCAATGGTCGACGAAATATACAGGGTGTCGTGCCATATCTCCTCCTGGCCACCACGGATTCCCCGGTGGAACGCCGAATCGAAAACTCGGCGGAAATTTCGAAAACCGTTGTTCGCGATATGAAGAAAATTTAAATTAAGAGTATCAAGTTTATTGTTACTCTGTTTTTCTTTCTCTTTCGCTCTTTCAGGCAACGATTATGATAACGATTATGTGTATTTCGATACTAAAGCAGAGAGGAGCATCCGTGTTTTTCGCTATAAAAGCGCATTCTTTTCCCAATTTATTCACATTGTTGCGCTTTCGCGCCGGGGAGTACTCCACGTCATCTTAGCGAAGCATATTTCAATTCCGAGTCGTCGCGAGAGAGAGAGAGCAGCGAGTTTCCGCATTTTTACGCCGACAGATGCAAAATTCTCCACGAAATTGCGCGCATGTGCTCTTCCCTCGCGGCGGCGAAAACTTTTTGCCGTTTCGCTGCTGCAATAAGACACGCGTCTATAAGCGGAAGGCAAGCATAAAGACGAGTAGTGGATATTAATATTTGACGGGCCGGGAAGCGAGTACGAGTGCAGTTTGCTTCGTATTGAGAAAATGCGTTACAGAACGTAGAAAATCCTCGGCAGCTCCTTGAAGTTTATTGTTTCATAAGTTTCGCAAGAGAAAATGGGCGGCATAAAGAGCGAGAGAGCGAGAGAGAGAGAGAAGAATTCTACTTATTATTCTGAGGTAAATCCTATTGAGAAGCAAGCATATATACTTGCTTCTCAAATAATATTATGCAAGTAATACAAATGTAAAAACTCCACAATATCAAGAACTCTTATCATTAATAAATAAATTTATTGTTAATATAAATCTCCTTGGGTAAAGAGAATGTTTCAGCTCTTGACTTAAGAACCTCCTCGACCTAAAATAGACTACGGAAATCAATATTATTCTACAGACGATAAGTTGTAATTAACGCAGAGCGAAAATTAAATTTATCGAGAGAGATACTTCCTGAGGTTTAATAAAAATCTTAGTTTAAGAATCGAAGAGGATTAATAAATCTCACCGTGAAAAGTAAAGACTTAAAAGACACTTTGTTATCACGTATCCTGATATAATCCTAACAACTCTCATTGCTAAAGAATTCTAATCCTCCAATTCTACGATATTCACGGACTTTATACGAGGATCTCGCGAGGCAGTGATTCCTGGGCGTCTCAAAACCTCTCGAATTCCCGGCGTCTGTCGTCCATTTCGCTTTGTATTCCGCTTCCGTGGAACGTATCTCCGAGAAACGGGGAATCATTCATACGTTCAACAACTTTGTTCATCGCGAGATATGTATGCCGACATGAAATAAAGATCCAAGACACGTTGGATAACGTGCCAAGATTCTTCCCCGATATATTCCTGGGGATAAAAGTGGCGCGAAGGTTAACGCATGCACATCGGCAAAATGTTAGGGATTCAAGCCGAAACAACAACGTTGACAGATTGCACTTGCTTGATTCTACACACAGGCCAAACAAGTTCGCTATTCACAGACGAATTTCATTTCCATTGTGGAACTTTCAACCGTCGGCCATCTTTGTTCGAGCGGTATTGACGAACTTTGATCGAAGTTCGAACTTTGACCGACGATTCGACAACCTTTGTCTCCACCATTGACATATTCTCAATGTTATGCTACTTCCGAAGGAGCCGTTAACAAGCATTTAGCATGACATTGATTCAGAGATAGACCTATAGTTGGAATGCTACGTCCCTACAATCCCCGTGTCAAACGCTTGAATTTTTCTTCTTCCCTTAGATCACAAGATACCCTTTTTCTCTCTTTAATTACTGCGTTTTTAATTATGTAATCTAAAATAAATTCAAACTAAAATTCAGGCAATAAAATAAATTAAAATAAATTAAAATAAATTCTTGTTCTCAAAACCTAATCAAAAATATACCGGTACGTGACGACGGAGAAATGGACAAATAGCGAAAACGGCGGGATGTGATGTATATTGGTCGACGTCGAAACGCGAGCGACCGCAGCGTTTGCGGACTCCACCATTTTAACGGGGAATCCAGGATGAAATACTGTTGATGGTCGGTATTTTCACGTAGGCAAAACAATTCATCGCCACTGCCACCGATAACGAGAGTCTACTACATCTCGAAACTACAGTATTATCTCTTGATGGAACGCTCAAGGTGCTTAATGATGGAGACGGAAAAAAGATGGTGAAAGAAAATAACGAGAAACCTTCTATAAGGTAAATCAATTCCAAGTGCGCGACGAGGACCTATCGTGAAAAATTAATGCGGTAATTCTATACGATACCTATACCCGATGCGGCGCGAATGAGAGAAATACGCACTTTGAAGAACGTAAAAATGATTTGCTTGGCTACCGTCGCCCCGTAACCAATTTAAATGTAACCTTTTACGATGTGACAAATTGATATTTTTTGTCTCGCTGCGCGTTTCAGCAAATCACTCTTCCAACATTTCTTTACCGGAATTTCGCGAGGGACGGATTGCGAAAATTCGACACGAAGCACGAAACTTCATTATAAATTATTCGACGTTAACGCACCCAAGGAATTCCATTTATTTTCTTGTCGCGCGTCGATCGCGTTTAATCCTGCTGGCAGAAATGTAACCCTTTCTCCCCTCTGGTCTCCATTTTCAAAAGGCGACGACCTTTCTCGTTTTTTTTTCAAGGCAATACTTTTATCGTTTCGAGCTTCTAGAGTCTAGAGAGTCGTTAGACTCGATATATTCGTATCATAATTTTTTAAATTTTGTATTTAACTTAATTTTTAGCGTTTCCGCTTTTGTTTCCGCATGAGGAAAATAGGAATTTTCAAGATGTACAATTCAACGTGTAAAAAAACCCTCTCACTCAAAGTAAACAATAGCACTCGTAGGAACAATTATACGCGTTGTGCAAATATTTGCTTTACCAACAGCTCTCTTTCATTTTCAAACAAATACTAGAGTTTGTTAATTACCATTTACTACGCATATTTGGCAAACACAATACTGTAATCATTTTCGAAACTTACACGTCAAAAAGTGAGTGGCTGTAATAAAAGATCGTTATTTCACCGTACATTATTATTAAAGCAAATATTTGCTGTTAATCTCGTCAATAGTCAATGAACGTAAAAATTATTAATTACGGCCGTGAGGAGGGGTGGGGTCGCAGTTACATCAGTGCTTATTATACGAACGAATGCAAATACGGTGTCGATTGTTTAGAGAAGTGCGGGCGACCCGGTAGTCCGTGTACATAATCGCGCGAATAATCAGAATTAATGAATTCCCAGCGATGGCCGGACTATACCGGGCGTTGTAATTGGCCCAAATCTCCTTACGAGTCTGATACGTATTTCAATTTTCCGGACCCTGCGCCGGCCAGGCAAAGGAGGAGGGAGGTAGACGCGATAACAGGATGAAACTTCCCTTCCCTTCTCTCCTTCTCGGTCGGTCAGTCCGAGCTGATGTAGCGAGCGGGCCATACATGACGTAAATTGCAAATTAGCTTAAGCCGGTTTTGATGGGGTTCACGGTGGCTGCCTACGAAGCGCCTAAAGAAATGCGCGCGCGTGTACATTGCATAACCTACGGGGCAGCTGTGAAATATGCGCGCGACAGGATTCCGGCCTTGGAGCAATTTGCATTTGATTTGGTCCGGGCGACCACTTAACGGTTCAGGTGAATTTCATTCCGAAAGGGTAAATGGGAGAGTCTTGTGTTTCGATTAAACCGGCAGCGAGCGGAGCCTTCGGACAAACTTAAACGTTGTAAACTTGAGGGGCAATCCGCTTTTAATAAATACCTCGGGAGGAGTCTCTCGACGAACTCGCGAGTGAGGCGGAAACGCTATTTGGATCTTCATTCAATTTCTAGTGGACTTTTTTACCGTAACAGAATTTTAATACGACGCTCGCTCTAATGTCCGGCGAATAAAAAACTTCTGAATAAAGATGACTCGTTATTAAATTTCTCTGCTCCAGGGAAAATTGACTCGAACATTCCATCGCGTAGAATGCGTAATCGCGAGAAATTGCGCGATGCACGAGACACCACCCTCTATGCAAAATGTACACACGTTCCGCATCGCGTGCGGTAGCTCAGTAAAACAATGGAAACCGCCGTAACCAGAACGACGATCCGCGGCAGAGCGCTATTAAACGCTCAAGTGATTCTAGATGCGCGTGACGTGACGGAAAATCATCCCCCTAAGCAGGAAACGGTATTAAAAACGGATACGTCCTCCTCCCTCTCGGAGGGAGTACTCCCCGGAGTTTATTATTTCAGCGCGTCATGACAGCGAATACTATATATGAATAATTAAGTGGCCCAGGGTGGAATAATTTTTCATGTTTTTCGGTTGAATTCTCAATCGAGGACATTTCTCCTTTTTTTAGAAAGAGAAAACTCATATTTTACTCACAAACGCGTACACAAATGTTTCGATATATTTTATCGACGTGTCACAGCATTGTTTCGCAAAAAGAATGGACGCGAAATCGAAGAATATATCAACGAAAGGAATGGTTGCAATTCTGGGTCACTATATGCAGCTGGAAGCGCCGCACACAACACGGGTCGGCCAGGTATACTTCGGGTGTACCATTATAGCGTGACTTTTCGCAACAATCTCGCGTTAAGTATGCAAACTGACTTAAATGCTAATCCAAAGTCTCCCTCTCTCTCTCTGTCTCTCTCTCTCCTTTTCTCTCGCTTTCGCTCTTTTACAGAGCGAAGGCGAACGGCGCAGCCGAGAAGTTTTCGCGCAAACTGTCGTATCGTGTGTGGGTCCAACGACGTCGAGCAACACGACGCTCACGAGAAAGACAATGGAAGGCGCGGCAGGTGTCGCGACGCCGTTAGTCAGCGCGTTAAAACCGGAACGAAGATCCATGTGTCGGCACGCTATTAAACGGTCTCCCTTGCTTCGCGCATTCGCGGCAACACTCGGGATCGACAATGGCACAGCCGCGAAAAGGGTTAGCGACTCCAAGAGAGATAGAGAGAGATGGGGGGAAAGAGGAAGAGGGAGGACGGAAGGATCAGGGTTCGCTGCCATCGTGCCTTCGTATTATGCGGAATTTCGGCGATTCACCGCCGGTGGCCTAGTATGCCGACCCACAAATCCTCGCCTGGAACGACTATTTAAACGCCTGCTTCGTTTCTGAGAGGTCACGGGTGCATCTCGTAAATCCTTCGTCGAAGCCAACCCCCTCGACCGAAGAGCCCGAAAGAAGAATACGGTTTATCGGTGTACGAAGCTATAAGCTAGTATCTAGAAAATCGCGCGCGAGACGGATAAACGCGGAATTTTGATACTCGTATATTTCTGATTCGATCGAGACGCACATTTAATCTTCAAATTCTTTCAAAATGTGAAGATACGTAAGCGTTATATTCTTCGATATATCACAACTCCGGCGCTCGTTGGTTAAAGTTAGATTAAGTCTTTGCATTTTCAAGTTACAGCCAGTACGAGATAGAAAGGAAGTGGCGCAGTTTCTGCCTTCGTCGGTGTATTAAACGCGCGCGTTGTTTACGCCGGAGTTACGATAAAATTAATCCTTTCTGTGCGAATACGTAAGCCGATACTTAGTCGTGAAATACAGGCGGCGCTTCGCCGTAAAGCGCTAAAATATACCGTGTAATTCCGCCAAGAAAGAGAACTGTTATGTATGAAATTGAAACGAAGTTTTCATTTCTGGAAGCGAGCCTGTACCTCGTAAATCCTCCGTAGTGAGGATGAGGAGACGGGGAGACGGGGATGGAGGGTAGAACGAGGAGGGTAGAAAAGGCAGGAGGAAGGAAGACAGACACGTCCGTCCCAGAATTAATAGCGCGTTATACTCGGTTAGCGTGATAAAATTAATTCTCGCGAGCCAACTATGCGCACTAACATCGGCATTAACATGCGCCAAGTACAACTTTACTTCGCTAAATCTTAATTTCCATCAATATTACCTTACTAAATAATTATAAAAACCGACGGAGGGCGAGAGAGAGAGAAAGAGAGAGGGAGGAATCTTTTATACTGCAGGAATAGCGTTCCAAGAGAGAATCCAGGATATCTTCGAAAGTAACGGTTTAAGAATTGAAGAATCCATTTCCTCAATTTTCTTTCGGCGATCGGGCGGGATACATTACGATATATTCGTCGGATACGTCGTGAAATTCGAGCGCGCGCGGGATCGCCTCGGTTGGGCACGTGACGCGAATTCCAATTTCCGCGGCGCGGCCTCGTTATCACGCGCGAGGACGCCTGTGTTATTAAATGATTACTCCGTCTTGATTACCGCCGGCGTCCTACTACGCTTGCACAACGGCGACGAGTGCTGTCGCCGAATCGGACTTTGATCTCGCGGCTCCATGAATATTGCTGGATGTAAATGACTCTCATCGATGAAATCGGATCGACACGGTCGACTCGGTGATATCGGGGAGAAAGCTGTAGAAAGAGGGAGAAAGAGAGAGACGAGAGGAGAGAAGCGAAGGCAAGTATTCTAAGCGGATGATGGAGCGGGAAAAAGGATCGTCCCTCCCCCCCTGCCCTCCACCCTAGCAGGAAATGCGATGAAGGGGACAAAAAAGGCGGGGACGACGAGGGAGAATACATCGTCGTGCAATCTCGGCGACGTCGAACGATCGGAAATGAGGACCGCGATTCCGCCGTGGAGGATGTGGGCCGCCATCAGGGATGATTCGCCGTTTAATAGCTAGCTCAAGATGCAGCTCGGCACGCGGCGCCGCTTAATTCGCGCGTAAAATGGATTACGCGCTCGGATTCGCGAGGGCCCGCTATCGGGACGGAAGAGGTGGAGGATTTCAGCGACGGGATTTTCAGGATTCTTCAAGTCTAAGTGCTTTCTCGTAGAATCGGAGAGACAGCGTTTCTTGAATTGTCATGCCGTTAAATACTGAAATTCTTTAAATTACTTTAAATAGAGCACCGAATGCCTTTAACCGTGGAGCATTCCTCGAGCATTGTGTTGTATTAAATTGCTATTGTAATTTGTCATCAGATAAATGAATTATTCTAAATAATAAATTCTAATTATTCGTTATGTGCAGTTATGCGTTGCAAACGAAAATGGCAGAGGAGGTTACAATAAACCTGTAAACGTTACGAGCAAAAGTCTATTGACAAGCAAAAACACCGGCGAACACCGAATTCGCATTTCTCGAAAGCAATTCCATAGATGCGCGACAATAGCGAATGGTTCATAAATCCGGGAGGACTTATAGCAACGGAATTGTGCGCCGAACGGACATGGCGAGCATTGAATTAGGCACAGCAATTTCAAAGTCGTTCGAAGGAGGAGACCATTAACATGGTTGGACCGTAGCCAGACCGTTGAATTCGCTCCAAGAGCCTCGAATGACGAGACGGCCTGACGTTTCCTCGCTTCGCGAGGACCGTTTGAGGATCCTTAAGAGTGGCCGATGTTGCCAAGAATCGTGACGCGCAGGCAAGGCAGGGACGATAACGTCGCGAGAAAGGGACCTTCTCTTCTTCGAGCTCCTTGCTTCTTCTGTCTTCCCGGATTTTCCTTCCGCCCCGCGATCGAATTTGCGACACGACAGAGACTGGAAATTCCTGTTTCCTGGTATTTGTCAGAGACAAGAGAATTCTCCTTTTAAAGGAGAAACTATTTTTCGATAGCGACGCGCTGTCTTATATTGTCTTTTACGGTTATATTATGTACGTCATGGATTACGTCATGGATTGCGGATTAGAATACACGCGGTGAAATTAGCTTCAAATCACGCTCAAATAACTGTCATTCACGTGTAGCGATAATAGAGAATCGTGTCGTCTGAACGGGCCTTTACGTTCGGCTATTCCATTCATGTGCACGGGGCGCGGACGTACAGAGTCAAATCGACGTTTTCGCATTTCCATGATACAGCGGACACGCGATAATCACGATGAGAGAGCAGTCATACGAGTGCCATGAAATCCTCGGTCTCATCAACGGGACATTGCCCGGCCGTCGAATCGACTGGCCGGGAAGCCGCCTCATCTCGATGATGGATCAAAGCAATCCCCCGCACTTCATTCGCGATCCCGATGCCGGACATTATGCCGTTCGTTCGCATACTAATGCCGATAATAACGGCTTGGTCGTATCGACGGGCCGGAAATCGATGGATACGCAATTACTCGTGGAAAAGCCGGGAAAATATCGCGGGTCATCGGATTAATTTCTCACGAAGAGAACAGCGACGATAATTAAAACGTCCGGTTATTAATTGCCGCCGTGCCGCGGAAATAAGTTGCCTTCGCGATGCGAGATGGTAAATTTTATTGACCGACGTTAAACGCGAGGATGTTCTCGTGTGTCATTAAAAATTATTTTTACATTCTCCGTAAAGCATTTGCATGCTACTTTCAGAAATCTCGATAATTGATAGAGTTCTGACTCCGTGACGAAGAGTTACAGAATTACTGATACACATTTCTATAAGAGTTTTTATGATTGATCTTTTAAGAATATAAGAATCGTGAATAATAATTTCATGTATATCTTATATACATATTATAACCATGTTCTAAAAGGATTAAATGTAAACAATTAAATCTGAAGCTATGCCATTGGTAAGCTTTACATTTCATTATATGAACATTGGTTGCAGTTTTTTTTTCTTTTTTTTACTTCAATCAGAATTAATTTGAATCCTTTTTAATATCTTTTAATAAAAGTTCCGGATAGTTTCTAAAAAAAATTCTAGTTGTTACAACTCTTAACACTCGACCTAATAGAACGACAAATAAAAGAATTCTTCAATTTTTAATTTCCGGAGTGGAAAGTTTCTGAACAAAATGTTTTCGAAAATTTAGCATTTCTTATAGAATTATAGATAGTCTCAAAAATATTAAAATTCAGATCGATTTTAATGGAATTAAAAATTTTCAATTATGTAAAATGGCACTTTATACTTTTGGATCTCTACTTTTATAATTAACCGCTAGAATTCTTCCTGAAACGTATCAAAAATTCTAAAAACTCTCTTTCTCTTTCATTATCTCTTTTTAGGAAAAAGTTGAAACCATAAATCATATCAAAATTTCGAGAGTAAAACTTTACAGAAGTATTTTTAGATGGGAGTTTCGGCGAATCGAAGCTTCAAATTAGAAAAGGTACACATTTATTTCACAGAAATAAAAATCCTTTGGTGGTGGTTTCTGAAACCTCTTGTAGGTAAAAATCCTTCTCTACGATCTCGCAACGGGGGATTCTCCGCAAGAATTTCGTCCCTCGATAATCCGCCGCTCTCTCCTTCCGGCGGAAAGAATTGAAGCAAAAGAACAACCTTAACTAGAATGGGTAAACTTCGATCTAGCCTATCGTCTAACATAATAATCGATACTGCCGTGGCAGCGGAACGTATCCGGAATTTCAACGAAAAAGAAACTCGAGTCAGCAGACGTCGAACGGATAAAACGGACAGAGAGGATCCCGCCCCTCGCCCCACCCACGCGATATTTTCATTCCCGTCGGATATTTTCGCGGCAAATTGACTGCGCTGCTGTTTATCCGACATCGATCGGGTTTTGCCGATTTGCCGCAATTCCGGATGCGAGCGCGATGCGAGGTCGACTGCTGGGTGCGTGTCGGCACTATGGATGCTGTCGACGCGCGCCCGATTGACGCGAATCCGATGAATTTAGATTTTTACGTATATACGGAGCGCACACGAGGGCATAGAGGTAGCCAGCTTCCGCGGTTCACCGCGTAATACATTTGTTTGATCATGTAACGTTTGCAAAAACTGCTTTTATTTAAAAAAAGAATTTAGGATTCATGTCGTACGATTCCGTCGTTATGAACACGTTACGAGTATTGTTCAAATAACGCAAATATAACTGCGTGACATTTCAATAAACGTAAAAGTGTAATTTATTCCTTTTCTTTTCAGTTTTATAATGTTGTGGTAGACTGTCACGTGATATACGGTATAATGATATCCCTAATCGCAACGAAATACGCGCAACGAGTCCGTTTCGCTCACAAGGCAATTCGCGGTATAAGATATTCGGATCCGCGACGAGTGACATCGTTCCGTCGCTCTTATCGTCTCGTTTCCGGTCGATCGCTGCTCGAGGACTCGATTACGTCGGGCGACGGGCGACGGGCGCCGCGATCGTCCGTGAAGCGATTTTTTACGAAGTAATTCCTACGGCGAAACCATCGCATCGGCGCCGAGGCGAAACGGCCAATTCGAGGCTGTTTTATCCGTCGATTCGAAAACGCTCGATCGCGCGCGCGGTGAACGATAAAAAAAAAAGGATATTCGATGGCGGCCGCTTTATTGGACTGCGCTCGATTTAGAGTCGAGTCAGGATGGATCGTTGTAAATCAAGTGTGTACGCCGATAATGGCGCAGGGGATCGGCGTGGATCCGGCGAAAAGTGGATCCGAACCTTTAATCCGGGTTTTAGTTAAGTGGGTGTAAATGGCTCATTAACTTCATGATTTTTTATATCTCCGCGGGGAATAAATTACCACTTTACCAGTTTTATTCGGTGAAAAAAGCAGGCGATTGGACACGCAACGTGTAAATTTCAAGACAAATAATATTTCAACGGGAAACAAGAGAATTTAATCACATTAGTTTTGAAGCGAAAGGTGGGAAACTGAAAATTTCCAACAAATTATACATTTGTTTCACCGGAATGCTAACTGTCATATTTTTCAGTTTAAATCACTCAGCTACTTGCATAATTTAATAACGCAGTTTTTCACAAAAATTAATTAGACATGACAATAGCAGTAGGGGCCAATAAATATTTTGCGTAAGTTAAATCAATAAAGCAGTTACACGTTCGGGTAAATGTATTTCCTCCAAATTGATTAATCGTGACAGGTAGGTCGATAGATATATTTTCAACCCGTCGAGCATTTTCGCGGCGATTGGCTGCACCAGCGAATACTTTACTTAAGCTAATTAAATTCTCATAGCAGCCGCGTCAATAATAATCCAATTACCTTCTATTTCCTTTATTAAAATCGAAAATCCAATATTGCAATTGCGTTTTGAACCTCGCGTTTATTAAGCCGGATTTACGCAATTCACGCTTAATGATCGTCCGAGTTATTCAAGGCGAATAGGAGAGACGCGTTGTTTCGGCGCGTTGATTAAAATCATCGGATCTTCGTTACTCGAAAGAACGAGATCTTACAACTTTCTTTATTTCTTTCTTCAAATGACTCAAAAGTGCAATTGTTCAAGATCGAGCGGTGTAAATTCGCCTTTACCCTTCCCCGACATTTTGGCAGGACACTCGAACGGTGTCGCATGCATAGGGGATTAAATCCCGGCGAGACATTCGCGTCGCGGCGCGCGTTTCATCGATACGCGAGCATTTGCGAAATAAACGGCCGAAAACGAACGGCCGCCGACAAATCACCCGGACAAATTTATGCCCGACGACATGGGCGGATGAAAAGCGTTCGCGGGCGGCAGCTTTAGGCGGCGAATGGTCGTCGGCCCTAGCCGATCACTATAACTCCGAATATGAAACGCGATCGGAAAGCGCCACGCGAGAGAGAGAGAGAGAGAGAGAGAGGATAGGGGCAAAAAAAACAAGAAGCGAGTTTGACGGCATCGGCGAATGAGCCGCCGATCGATGAAAGTTTAATTGCTTGGCATCGGAACGCGGATATTGCTTACAAACTCCCGCGCTACCGCGCGTAAATTTCTAATTTTCCCCGGCTCGATCGATCGATCGAGCTTCTTGCTTGACGGCAAAAAGGACGAACTATTAGCTCCGTCGGAGAGCCGCCGGGATTAATTTCCCTTTGAGAAAAAAGCCGAGTATCGAGAAACTTATTTTGTGCGAATTAAATTTCTAAAATCAAAACGGTTTTATCGACGTGATCACACGAAACAAATCTCCTTAGATTCTCTCTCTCTTCCGAAATCGAAAAGCCCCTGGCTCTCGAAGCTGCGATAACAAACGTATCGGAAAACGATCGCGCGAGATTGACAACCATTAATTTCGTCTTTCGCGAGATGCGATATATTCGAGTCTCGAAAATGTTTCCAACTGAGATATCCTATTTCGAGGCATGGATCATAAATGAACATGTTGTTCCAAAATGTATGAAAGATTTACACAGCTTTAGGCGCATGCATATGTATTGTAAAAAAAAATAATTAGAATGACAAACTACTTGCTAAACAGTGAAAAAGAGTGTATGTGCGTACGCAGTTTTCTTCGCTGACAAATACACAGTTTTGCCGTTGTAATTATTTTTCTGATGTGGTATAGCTGCTACACGTCACTGCGTTAAGCAGTTAATCAAAGTTTCATAATGAGAATAAATCCGCTCAGAATCAGAAATATTACAAAAGCAAGATAATTAAGATAACAGAACTCATTTGCATACTAAATTCAGCTCATCCCGACGAGATATAATTCGCTGGGCGGAATGATTGCGATTTAAATATTCCCATCTACGTGAGAGACCGTTATTCGAGCTTGTCTGTGAAAAATAATCGCGACTGCCCCAATAGGAGCCCCTCTGGAAGCCGTCTAACTACGCTATATACGCTCTCCCCCAAGACGCCTCTGGCTACACCGATTTCCGTTATTCTGGGAACGGCCGACGAAAAAGGCATCTGCAGATTCGTTTTCGACTACCCCCCCCCCCCGTTCCGGTTTATGAAAATTTGAAAATGTTGACGCGACCCCGCTATTTAATCTGAAATTCAATCGACGAGAGATATTACAGCAATAACTCGCTTCGTTTTGCTAAATTTCATTAAATACCCGACTGCCGCTTCAACCCGACCCTCTGGCTCAATATAATAAATATAACATCGCGAAAATTCCAAATTTCGATGACGTTTGATTTCACGGCTTTTCCATTTGCTTTTATAGCGCGAGCATGCGTACGCTCCTACGGGCAAACGCAATCGGAACTGCAGCCCACTTGCATTTTAAATGTTGCGAACAAAATTTTTTTCCTACTTTATTTTGTTGGCCGTCCGCGCACGCGCAACGCTAAAAATATTTGCAGTCAATTGGGTTTGCGATTCTAACACACACGCGCGTGCGTTTAAACAAACTATGCTAATTATTGTGAGTGACGTTTCCGCTGACTTTCGCCTCATTAATATTCACTGAACCCGATCAGGATCTGCAGCGGACGCGTTTTGACATGTAAAAATTAGCATTAACATTATTTACCGATCGATGTTATTCAATAATGATTAAAATTTGCATTTTGCAAATCGCGGTCGCGAGCGCACACTCGCGACATTAGCTGACATTAGCACGTAGTAATAGCCGATTAACGTTTGATGCGCGAATAAATTCGTCGAGAATGCATCGTTAATGGTGGTAATATATTCGCCCGTAATTAACTCCCGAGAATTTCCCTTAGCTTTAACAAACAGAATAAAATATTCAAAGCCACTGCAGCGTGACGTTTTTAATATCAAATAAATTTAACTCCGTGCCGGAAAGTGCCATTTTTTTTGCCGTCGAGCATTTTCCACCTCAAGTCTAATGCTCATTTCGCATATGTGCATAATAATGAACTTTTTATCCGATTTTTTATCTAAATAAAACGGTATTACCGCGCGCCGTTGGCGGCAGTCAACCGTCGAAATGACTGGTTTTGCACGTCGAACCATTATGAACCGTAACGAACGAAAATGCATTTTTAGTGAATTAATCGGAAAAGTACACGTCGAGATTTCGCCCGCGCTGTCGGAATCAGAGAGCTGGGCGCTTTCCGACGAATTAATCGGAAAAACACACGAGACGAGATTTCGCTCGCGCTGTCGGGATCAGAAAGTGCGCGCGCGGCTTTCGCGAGAATCGTTTACCGGAAGCCACGTTTCCGCCATCAGTCATGCACACGGCTCTATTATTTTGTGATCGACATTTCGCCGGTTAGGGAAAAAGGACCGAATTCTGGCGCGAGAGCCACTCGGGCAATGTTTTCATTCCAGTTGGGAATCGAGCTGAAAGCTCGAATTTCCGCCGAGCGCGTATTTAACGCTAAACGCAGACTTCCGATTTCGATTTCTGTCTGTGTATCTATTGAATTGACAGAGAAAATTGCGCGTTCGACGTAAAATGTATCATTGTGGGGGAACGGCGCGGCGTCACACGAAGACAAGTAAAAGATGTGTTATATAAGAACGATTAGGGGGCGGGCTACATGGAAATACCTCGCCATTCGTCGATATGTCGTCGAGTTTACATGCATGCTGGGGGATCGGGGAATATTATGGATGGGGCAAATAATCGGCTTTGCGGCACCTGGGAAACTCCCTTAACTCTCGGAAGAGATACGTATCGATAGGTCGCCTGGAGCCCTGCTGCTCGTGTCACAGGATAATATTGAACTTTGCTCCAAGTACAGAAATATCTTCCTTCCCAGTACATATCTAAACGGGTAGATATATATACACATTTCGTAAATTAATCCACGAAATCGATATCATATATAAATTAAAACGGTCCAAGAGATAAAATATTTGAAGAGTTCGAAGAACAGTTTCAAGTTATAATGCCTCAGGAATTGTACGTTAAGCCACAATTTTACGGAAAATAATCCGAAGCATAAAGACAAGTTCCAAACTGCCGAGTTAAAGCAAAGCGCGCGCGCGCGCGCGCGGATCATCTCCCGGGAGGACGACAAAGATTCCTCTGTATCGAGAAAGCAGCTAACTTCCCTCAGAGCGAGAGGAATCCTTTTTCGGGGCGCGTGACCAGGGTGGGAAAGATGTCCTGCTCGCAAGACCCCCGGATACATCCAGAGTTCCAGGAGTGTCACGGCGAGTTCCCCCGCGAACAGTTTCACCGTTGTTCGGCATTGTTCCAGTCCCGAAACTAGAAACGACCGCAACGAGGTTACGACTCTCGGAAAATCCCGACAGAACAATCCGTTGTACCCCCGTGGAATTTCCGTTTGGAGCCGCGGGACAAACCGATTGATAATCGTTGCCGCCGCCGATCGTTATCGTACCGTCGGAGTTATCGCCGCGTTACTGATCTGATCGTAAAGATCCCTTCACCGTGCGCATTTATATTTATGACGTCGTTACGATGTCGGTTTAAAATCGACCCTGCATCTGTTACACCGAATGAAATACACCGATAACCAATGCGAAACCGTTGCGCGTGACCTGCCGAATTTAATGGACTTTCATCGAGATTTATTTATTGCAGAGAGTAACACAATTCCGCACCAAGAAAATATTGTAGTAAACACTGCGATCGAATTTTTATTATTCTGGAAATATAATGGCGTTATGATGTAAATAACATGCAATACTATAGAAACTATTAAGTATATTTTTTTATTTTACAAAAATAACAGTATTATTAAAACTGTTATGTATATTTTATATTTTTATACAAAATTCTATTTTAATTATTCGAATATATTCCAGTACTATTCTAATATTCAAATATTCCAGTTTTATCACTTTGTACATACACGTTATACATTTTTTAAATGTTTATAGATTTAAAATATCAAAAATTATTACGCACAGAGAATGTTTTGTTTATCTAATTTATATGGAATATTTTCTCTGTAAAGACTATGCGTATTATAAATAAAAAAAGATATGGCAGGCGATAGTAAATTGATTTGCTAATTTAAATAAAGCGCAAATGCATGTAACGCGCTCAGAAATGCGAAGGGCTCAAGTATCTGCACGAGCCATGATTTGGTTGACCTCAAATTGGTTGGTTAAACCAGTTATAGTTATTATTAAACTAAGTTCGGATCGAGCGACGATGTGTCCAGGTATATCCGATGATACAGCTGGGATTCGGTCAATCGGAGCGAATAAATTGTTGAAATGCATTTTGCACGATGAAACGCGGCGTGAACCCTAGGGATTAAACGAGGCGAATCGAGCCGAAACAGGTTGGGTTAGCATCGACATACACTGGGACTCATAATTCGCCAAAGAAAAATATCGCTCGCGGTGTAGGGAAATCTCACGCACATTTCCTTTAATCTAGATTAATTCTGAAAGATCGTGCGTTAGCCTCCCAACTGTTACAATAAAATGAAATTGATCTACGCGTCTAACTGATTGTGAGAAATAATTAAATAATCTCAATGTTAACTGATGCATTTTTTTCGCGCTCCGATCGTGCGCGAATTGTATGCGCGCACAGTCTGCCGAAACTGTTTTATACTTATTGGCTACACGTAATCTCGATTAGCAGAAACCAAGGAAATCGTACAGAACAATCGCTGGTTGCTGCTGCAAGCACGGCTCTACCGAAACAATAGGACTGTTTCAGACCGTTACTCAGTTATCCGCGATTTCGGTAAATCTCTGCTAAATAGAATCCCAGAATGCAATGCGCACGGAAACGTCTCCGATGTTCCTGAATGTTCGCTCGATCGTATTTGCCAAGATTCCGCGACATGTACAGGATGCTTCAGAATCCAACAATACCGGGACATAAGAAACGTACATACCCGAGAGTCCAAAGATTTCGAAGAGTACAAGTTGACAATTTAATTTCAGATTCGCTTATAATGTAAACGTTGCTGATGCGCTCTCTCTCTCTTTCTCTCTCTCTCTTTCAACAATGTTATAATTTCCGAAAAGACATCCTATGATACCCTTATGCATGCACAATTATAATCTTCATAGATTCAACGAATAAGCGAGAGACACTAGCACTCTACACGCCAATTTCTTTAGTGCAGAAAACAGACCGAAATAGCTCTAAATTTTCCTATCTACATCCGTTTAATCGATTATCCTGAAAACCACCGTTCTCAAGATGCCTCGCGTGAGATAATTTGTTTTACATCTCTCTGGGTCATCAACCTTCGGAGAATCCGCGCTGAGAACCGACTGCTGCAACTCGCTTTCCTTACCGATTATCCTTAACATTCGAAACGATAAAAACAAAAATGAGGGAGCACTACCTTCTGGGAATCTTTTAGTCAGATAGAAATATGCTAGATTAAAGTTTTCCTTTTTTTTCCACAAATCTGGCATCTTCTTCAGAATTCGTCAAAAGTAGAACGTCAAGATTGTCAAGAACCTTTGTTGCAAAATAAAAACAATTCGTGAATCTTGCATTTGACGCATTAATATCTAACATGTCTAAAAGTCATTCACGGTAAATCGTTTAAAGCTTTTAAGTACAAACTTTTAAAATAGCTTTAACTCCGAAGTCGAAGTTTAACGGGAGAGCATCGCCATTCGCGGCTAATAGGGCTTCTAGCGCGGAGTTTCTATGAACCGATGTGTGCCCGGAAGTGGCACGCTCTGTTTATCGTGGGGCGTTTGTACGCTATCGGCAAATTTGGCGGAGTATCTGTTTCACGTCTGTTAAATGGAGTCCTCAATCGCGATGTGCACGGAAACGTCTCAATGCGCTCGATCACGATTCGCGCGCGTACATTCCGCCCCGAACTATTACAGGATATACAGGATTTACAGCAACTTCGACGGAGTATCTTCTCTGGAAATCATCGGGGTGCGCTTCCGCACCCCGAGCGCTGTGCTGCCAGAGAGCATCAACAACCTGTCAACCTAAATCCCACCTATTATTCGTATAATTTCGTGCTCCTTAGTTTCCAAAGTCCTGAGACCTCGACGTTTTTTTTTTCTTTTTTCCTATACAAATTTTAGTACTTCGGAAGTATTCGCCTCTTTGCAATTCTAGGATGTCAAATTTAGAACCGGGCTGCTTTGAATATTTCAGATATCTCGGATTTGCGCGTCTTGAATTGTAAAATTTTGAAATCTCTCTGGATTTCTCGGTAGTTTCGAGCGAGAGCAGCTTAGGACCATTTTTTTATGTTTCCGAATATAACGGAGAAGAGGGGGGAGAGAAGGGACAACATCAGTAGGTCAAACTAGTCCGTCGAACCGACTAATATTCAAAAGCCACGAGATATATGTACTTTAGGGGCTGGTATTAATCTTCGCCGGGAACTTCACAGCGGCGCCAATCGCGCTATTATCGGGCCTTATAGTCTCGGAACACTCAGTACGTAGGCAATAGCGTCGCCTATACCGCCGGCAACCTATCTTACACGGGTCGCCGAACCTCACGAATTATTGGCCGGTTCCCAGTCAATAAGGACACGCCGGACGTTAACACAGGACTACCAAGGTATGAATGGAAGCTCCATGCACAAAGGCCAGCAAAGATCATGTTCTTTCTCCCCTTTCATCACTTTACGTAGCACGATTCAGTGCTGTAAAATATCGTATATAATTGCCACCCGGTATATAATTTGGGGATTAACGGAGCGCCACTGTATGAATAGCTATTATCTTCTTACCGCAAAAATCGATCGATATTTAAAAGCGGGTTAATCTGACAATTTTGCAGTATATCTTTATAAATCCGTAATAATAATAATAGGAACTAAATTGCGCTGCATTATTCGCCACGAATAGAAATTACTTTTCTCTCGCTGCAGAGTTTATTTTTCAGAAAAAAAGAATTCTTCCGCGAGACTTTCCGCGGAGCTCGTATTTATGCGGAAACATTTAATATTAGTAACACTTGTCTACCTGAAAGCCGCGTTTTTTTGCAATTTCCGCGTAATGCACCCTTGATTACATCGCGAAGCGAAAAGAGAAATCTTTTTCGCTTCGCGCCTGGGACAACTTTCCGCCAGCTCGCGCAACGTTATTGTCGCCGTCGTATCCGCTACGTACCGATGGTATAGTTTGCGGGGGATTGCCGGCGATTGAAATACGTCGGAATAAATCGAATATTAATCACCGCGCCGCGCGGCATTAAGCGGAACGCGCGATTTTAATCACGTCCGTCGGGTAAATATTAAAATGTGCAAATATACGCGTACGCGCGTCCCGCGCTCTCTTTCCCTTTCCCTCTCATTACGGATGCGTCGTTTTATCGGCGAATTTCCGCGCGCGCGGAATATATCGCGCGTACGGAAATGGAGATAACGCGCCCCCCCGAGACGTTATAATCCCATAATCCCGCGATACAGAGGAATCCCGCTTGGTGTTCCTGCAGGGGATACTTAACACGCTAAATATCGGTCGTTCGATTTTCATCCTTCTTTCTCGTTCTCCCTTTGTCGGTTTCCAGACTCTTGACTCTTTTCAACCGGGGGGGGGGGGGGCGGAAAGTCAGAAACGAAAGTCGGTGTTTGCGCGCCGCTTTTGCTCTTACGCCGTCCGCTCTCTCGCTGCTGCGGTGCGAATTATTTCGCGACTAATTATCTAGGCGCACGTGCAAATTACTGCTAAAACTGCGACGAACGCGCGCGCGGATATATTCGCTCCCATACGGGAGCGCATATATCCGGCGGGCCGGAAAAAAATGGTAAGGCGCAAGATATACGAACTGGTTGCACGTGCATTATACCTCCTTCTATAGCGTCCCGGTACTTATGCGGGGCTGTTTTGCAATTTAGAGGAGCATCGAGTGCGGTGATTTTCATACCGCCGTCGGTAATTCGTTGGAGAGGCCACGAGGCGTTGCTCAAAGAAATACTTGGAGCGGAGATACGGGGACGGAATATTTTAAGGGCGGGGAATTCGCACGAAGTGTGCATATGCAAATGATTTTTCAGCCACAGGGCGACCGCCACCGCAACCGCCCCCTTGAGAGATTTTTCTCGAACTTGAAAGCACGAACGACTCGCGAATTCCGATGACAATGTTTCGCTCGGGGCGAAAGTGTCGGGCAATTAAGTGCTTTCTTGAAAGGTCCATGCCCATTTCTTGCATTTTTCGAAAAAAAAAGAAATATAAACATGATATAATCGACATACAAATATAAGAAAATACTTTTGCAGAATTGTCCTGTCGCAACTTGCGATTATAAAAAAATTTTCACTAAATTACAATATTTATTTTAAAAGAAATAAACAATATTATATATTTTCTGTGATATCCATTTCGATGAGAGTATATTTACAGTTATATGCTCTTTATCACGAAATCACGCTCGATATATTACTCTCCAAGCTTCATTTTCTCCCATGTCTCTCTCGCGACGCGCTTTTTGTTACTTCCCCTTATCGCTGCGCAAGGTAATCCCCGCCGCCATCTTTCCACCTCAAACGAGATCCTTCCTCACGGAGTAAAGCAGCGGTTACTTTCATTCCGGCGGTGTTAAGTAAAGTGGACTATCCGTTCCGATCGTAGGGAAGGCTTAAGGAGTTCGCAAGAAAATTTCGTCGATTACTTTCGCGGGTCGATTTTCTTTTCGGGAAAACGACTTACCAATATTTAATGTCATTATCAAAAAGAGCCGAGAACGCAGAATTACGGCGAATTCGAAAGTCTCGGAATTTCGAGGATTCAAAGACTCAAAAATCGGCAACCTCAAAAAGGGTTTTCTCGCCAAACCACTTCGACGAGATTGATATCCTTCCGACACACGATTGCCAGGACGTTATTAATGCACGCAATAAGCGACGTCAGAGAAAAATATGGAACCCGCGCAACGTATCGCTGATTTTACCAGGAACATACATTTTTCGCGAATTTCCATTTCCCCGTAGCCGCAGCCGATCGATACGCCTCGAACTCGGTCGTACGGAATTATTTACGTAGTCACGTGCTCGGAATAATTTACTATCGAAGGCAGCTCACATCAATGGTCAATCGACATAATCTGAATCTCAAAATCAAAACTCGGAATGACATATGTTCGAGTTTCTAATCGAGAACATAAAATATCTTTCTCTTTAGGATAACAGAATTAAAATTCGACTGTTTTCGGAGAAAAGAGAAAGTTAACGTAAAAATCTCCGATATATTTATCCATGTTTCAAGACGTAAAATATATTTTGCTGATCTCGATAATAAAATAATTTAAGTTTATTTTTACGTTCGGTGCATGACAAAATCATGAACATCGACTTCGCCCGACAACTTAATTAATGATTAAAGCTCATCTTTGCAATTTAAACACTGCGCTTTCCAAGAATAATCTAGCCGAAGCGTCAATTTATTTTTAAGACCGAGTGCACGGTGCCAGGGACACCTGTATTCTTAATTAACATCGATAATCCGCTCCTTCCCTCCTCCTATCTCGAAGCGCCTTATGAAGGATCTTTCCTGAAGGATCTCAGGACTGGAAAGTATTTAAAGTTTCGTCGTCGTAAAGTGTCGCCGGCCGTGAAAAAGGACCGTCGAATTGGAACCGGTCGGTTTTACGAGACGACTTTTATCTTTCGATTATTCCTCGACGAGCATTCGATTGCACGTCCCCACCCAGATTCGCATACCTATATCGAAAATACTTGAACTTTTACAGAGTATCGACATCCTTCATCCGACATTTAGTGATATCGATTGTTCGCTTTAACTTGTGCTAATTATTACAAACGATATCGAAAAATCGTCCAAGAGCTAAATCGTTATTTCATCTCGCAGGAAAGTAGACAATGAGCTAAACTCACGAGGACTTTTATCTCGATTGGAAACAAAATATTGATACTACGAAATTATCGTAAGCCCTATTATACAGTCGAAAGTGGACACGCGTAGAACCGATCATTGTGCGAACTATCCCGAGATTCGCGCTCGTAATTGCATGCCTGATAACGGCTATTTTGTGTCTCCTGAGGGAAGATACTCGAAGCACTCGTAATATTGGACGGATTATTGGATTACGTAGTCGTAAACCCGTAAAGGACGTCGCGGGGGATTTCGTCGGTGAAAATAATTCTCTCCCTTCGAGAAATTATTTCATCGTCAATTTACTATCTCCATGCCGTCTTTCAACCCCTCTTAACGAACACTATATAATTGTACAAGCAACCGTGTGTACACATACATTTATCGAGTCGAGATGTCGAAAGCCCACGAAAAAGCTTCGCACTTTGGCACGAAAAGAGCTTGCATCGCACCGGCAAGGGCAAATCGTTCTTTCAGTCGGGGAGCATTATGTATTCGCTTAAGTTCACAGAAAAGTAGACAATAGGCTAAATTCGTGCGGACTTCCATCTCGATTGGAATCGCTCAACGTCGGAAAATTGGAGTCGCGAAAACGAGAAATTCAACTCGCGCGGCTGCGACAGTTTTCGCAACGAAAAATCAAATAAGCGTCGATTCAAAATTTGCGTGTCGTGATTAATTCGATGTGCTGCCGTGCTGCAGTGAACAAAAATACTATTTTCCCTCGCAATTCCGAGTACCGAATGAAGTTAGCCAGTTACCGGCTGTACCGCCGCAATAAAATGCATCGGTTTTTCCAGAAATTCTGTTTATCTTTTTGTATGTACACAATTATTTAGTAAACTTTTTTCTACCTCAAAAGTCCAGTTGGCGTCCGCTTCGAAATATTTTCCAAGCACAGCTTTCAATTCATTGTTACACGCATTGTTCAATTACTCGCCACTTGTTTCAACAATTCGCGTCAGTACAAAGAAATTTATGTGCTAAGATCACGATTCGGTGCAATAACTAAATATTCCTACCGACGGAAGATGAATGCCATAAATGACGGACAAAAAGGAAACGCGCGCGCGTGTACCGAGGAATATTTAATGCCCTTCTCTTTTGGATGGAGGCAAAGGGCGGAAGCGATTTCCATTGGACAAAAGGGCAGCAAATATTATGTCGCGCGCGGGTCGCCGGATCGCTTTATGCTCTCTTTGATGGAAGACACGAAAGAAGTTTGCTCTCAAAGCCTCCCTTGTAAACATTGTTACTTTGCGAGTAAGTGAAAATCGCGCGAGCGACCAAACGGGCGGATGAGTATGCGCGCGCGCGCAGGAGACATAATGGCGAATCTCGGTGGACCGACAGCAAAGACGCCAAAGACATACTTGGCCGGAAAAAAATCTCAATTTTCTGGCTGAATATTCCGCCGCAACGGCGATTCAAGCGCAGCTATAAAATCGTAGCATCAAAGTTTTTAGAGCATTTACTTCCCGTATTATTATTACGTTACTTACTTCCATAATTTCATAAGCACTAGTTTTAAAATACAATTATATGTTAAAATGTCGGGATAAAGAGACTTTTCAAGTTTTATGCGAAAGATAAGATAATTAAAATAACGTCAATTTGCATACAAAAGTCATATTTTGACAGTTACTTTACACGCGACGATTAAATAGTTATTAGCAAAAATTATTACTAAAAAATCATTAACCACCCTTTTCGGCTTAATAGATATTAGTAAAAATATCACAGGTATTATTTAAAAAAAAATAAGGAATAGATATAATACTAAATTTCTCTCTCTTTCTCTCCTTTCTCCCCTCGCCCCTCTCTCTCTCTCTCTCTCTCTCAAGATAGTAAAACTTTAAAAAAGTTGCTATTCGCTGCACTCAAAGTATGGAAATGAGGAACTTAGGTTTCGGTTTTATACCCAACTTGTAGTCAGACTCTTACTTTACCGCTTTCGCCCCGATTCCTTCTCGAGCTCTCTTCCTTTTTTTCCCCGAGAGAATCCGGGATTTCCGTTCCGGATCGATCAAAATGCTTTAAGGAAAGGGGTAACCCGATATTCGTCATTACCACCGTTCTAGGATTTCACGAAGTGTACTGAACCGAGACGGAAGAAAGCGATGGACGTATCGAGTATCGCGAGTCTCGCTGCGAGGAAAGAAATAACGGGGAGGAAGGGGGGAGCGAGGAGTGGGCACGAGTGAGCAAGGGGGCACCCTGCCAGTTTATCTTTTGGATTCTCGTAAGGGAGTTTAAGTCCACATTTATAGCCGCCCCGTTATCGTCCCACTGAGAGGAAAATATATCACTTGATTTATGTGCCCGGGCGCACCGTGACAATCCGACTGCGAAGTTGATGCGCCAAAATGCATCGATAATGGCAACCTGTAATGGTGATAAGATCGCAGAATGCATTATCCATCAACCTGAGTCACGAGACTCAAGGCGCAGATCGTTTTTAATTCGGTCTGTGACAATTAGACTATTATGTGTTATTACAGTTGTATGATATAAACATAAAAGTACATTTACACAGAAAAAAAATTAAGTTGCTTCAATTAAACGTCGACGTCGCACGAGCTGCCACAAGCATATGTATAGTTAATTCAATTGGATATTATTGGACCAAATATTTAAATTATTAAAACAATTATCTAATGTTTTTCGTTCATTAATATTCATGTTGCATCAATAAATTTTATCTCAATAGCACCGATGCTGTTGATACATCATTTTTTTCCGTGTAGTTTACATTATAGTTTAACGTAGATTACGTGCATTTGCGATATTGTTATTATAATGCAAACTGTATGACATTTTAATTATAATGTTCAATTACCATGAAATTATTATGCAAAAATAAAATAAAATATAAGATTACTATTACATGACATCTCGATTGTAGTGTTGCACTTATAATTTTGGTTTATTATGATACACAATTGAACGCTATTTTAATTTTAACGTTAATTATCATTAAATTATTTAATGATAATAATGATAATAATGATAAAAATAAAACTTAGTATAAAATTGCTATTACATGACGCATGTCGATTGTAACGTCCTAAAAATTATTATACGGCGCATATTAAACACGACTTTGTATACCGCGTGCATTCGTTCCTCTTTCCCCCTTTCCTAAAGTCGCGCACGCGAGATCTCTTTTAGGTGGACACCGCGAAGAGTAACGTCGCGGACATCTCCTAAATTGAATATCGTAGCCGCAATCGCGAGACATTATCTTCCGCCAAAATATTTGTAGCCGAGGACGAAGGAGCAACCCCTCGTATCCTAATCCTTTGAGACAGCTACCAGCGTGGCCTCGAGGGGAGATAAACGAGATCCTATCGACATGAAATAGCGGAACGCTCGGCGGCGACCTTCCGAGAGGAATCGCATTGTTGCGACATCCGCCATTACAGGAAACGTGCGTTTAGCAACCGTAACAATAGCGGTTGTAACCGGCGCGAAACGTACGCGCGATAAACGCTGCGCTAAAAATATGTCTTTCCTTTACGCGGTTTATTACGCCCGAGTATCGCCCCGTAACTTCGCGTGCACCTGTCTCTTTAATCCACGAGTCGTAATTTAAAAATATGCAAATTAAACACACGATGGCAAACAATGACAAGCGATTCGTTCTTTTTTTTTCTTTTCGCTTTTTGTCACGTTTATCTTCAAAATGATTTCAACATCCAGCAAATTAATCATGTCGGCAAGAAGAAACTTTTCTTTCACTGCCCATACTTCTCAACGCAGCCGCCAATTAATACTGACGAACTGTAATTGATAGCGCAGGCCGCGCAGTAATGAATGCTGCTTCGTTAAAAATGGCGGCATTGTACTGGAAGTTCGTGACTAATAATTAAAAGCCGCCTTTATGCGCGCGTAACGTTCCGGCTCGTCGCAATGGTACGAAAACAATTGAGAAGGTAAGTGTTGAGGAGGAAAAGTTTTTTGCACGAATGTCGCAAAAAATGCAATATATCTATGACCAAATTATAGCAACTATAATTATCGGATCCTCTCTGAAACTCGTTAACCACGATATACAGATGATCCTCGAATTTATACGGTGCTTGACTTGCACGGAGTTTCGAGTAGCACGATAAAAAATGCGACAACTTTACTTTTTAAAACTTTTTTTATTTTTAAATAATCCCTTGGAACCAAATACCCAATTTTATATGGATCTGGAGTCTTGAATTGCACGGCTTACAATAGCACGGAATGTAATCTCCAAAATGGTATGAATCCTAAACCTCGAATAACATGGTTTTCAACTAATTAATCGTGTTGTTCGAGGATTATCCTGTATATAATTTTCTCAACTACGTGTTTCCGCGCCGGTGCGTGTATCATTATTATTCCCTTCCTATATCGTTATACAAGCTGGCGGTACATCCGGTACATATTCCTAAGAATTGATAGTCAATGTAATGCAAACACGTGACGGACGAAAAGAGATATATTGTCCGTGGCGGGGTATCGGGCCTTAGCATATGTTCCACAATGCGTCAAATTGCGTGTGCCTTTTGAACGGCTCGTCACGCATGTTGCGCCGCGTTTCGATTGTTCGATACAGGAAGCGGACCGCATTTCCGTCACCTGCCTCGGACTTTCCGGCCAATTCCCGACCTCTTTCGACCTGCTTTCGACCTATTTCAACATCAGAGAAATCATCACTCCGGAATTATTATTGTATTACGTGCGACAGAAACAAGGAATATGCCATTCATTGAGATATCTTCTCGTTCTGGGGGATTTTGATACTAAATTTAAAAAAAAAGTTAGAGAATTCAACGTTAATTACAGGTTTACCATCGACCATGGGATAAAAATGGCTTTTATGCATAATGACGAAATCAGCGGCGATTATATATATGTGTCATAATACACGAAAGTTTATTCGCGGCGAAAAATTTGCGTGAAAATGGAATACGGTCGCGACTTTGAGGGTTGCCGTATCATCGACGAGGATCCCGACCGTATGAAGGCAAAATCTTGGCAATGCGTGTAACAATGCAATTTATATGCGTCCTGCAGAATTTACATGTGAAAGAAGCGCGGCGTAACAACGGATATTTACGTCGCGCCGCATTTTTCGCGGTTTCTACATGGGGTGTCCCGGAAAATATCGCGACGATGTTTGTGTGTCGCGCCGGCTCGACAAATGGATTTCCATCTGCCAGCGTTTCGATCTTTCCGAAACGTCTTTCCGCGGACTCCGCGCGCGCGCGCGTATCCAACCTTAAAAGGGAATAGTTGTTCCGAAAGTTGTACAAGTTTCCTTATCTCCGTTTAGGATTTCGAAACTGAGAAAGTTCGAAAAGTTTCGAACGAGTTGAAAGGCAAAGAGCCGATAGACCAAGTATGTTAACTCGCCCCCTATAACGCGTTGTAATATAACGCGGTACCTATTAGTATTAACTATCTCTTCGAGCAAGCATCAGCGAAATTTAATACTAACCTAGTCCAACGAACAATTGATTAGTTATTGTTGTAGAATTAATGGTTACTGTTTATGCTAATTATTGCCACGCCGTCAGTATTAATTACTGTGTTCGCGAATACATTTTCTCTACGGTTTAATCTCGGCTGGATCAGAAAGGATTTCAATACTGTCCCGTTATTGTATTTCCAATTTGTTACTCGTGTACCTCGTGTGTGCGCAATAGTTATTTCTACGGTTATTTCTCGATTTTCTTCCTAAAATCGAACGTCCCTCTTTTTATTTTTCGTACCTTCTACCACCGGCCCCACATATACATATATTTTTTTTATTTTTTACCTAACAAGTTCGAGCGAGAGAGAAAAAAAAGGAGAAACAGTTATATCCGCGACGGCTTTTTGCCGGGAGGGTTGAAATGTACTAAGAAATCGATAAATCCTGTTTACCCAGCCAGCTGCGCGTGTCAAAATCCGCCGGAAATTCAAGTGGAAAAAGTCGACACCCCACGGCCGAGTCGCCGGCCCGAAAAACCAGACCACCACTTGGTCGATAACCCCGCTCGCAGTCGGTCTGCCTCGGGTTTACTAAGGGTTACAAGCCCTCGGTTTTCGCCCCTGCGCCAAAACAATTACATAAGTAACACGTCGGATTGAACGTGCTAATGTTAAATACACCGAAACAAAAGGGGACAATTCCATTACGCGAAAACATAATGAGAAACGAAGCCGCGGAGAAAAATGCGGATATTTTTATCAACCGCACGTCACATGCTGTAATAAAATAATATTCCATTTATCTCTCTATTCATTTACGAATTTTGTATTTCGTGAATATTGATTCACCGAATTGTTTCTCGACATATTACACAGCCGATACTAAATTTCGATATTCATTTCAATATTTATTGTCAAAAATTCGAACATTACGATTGCAAAATGTAACCGCTGGCATTAAAAAATTGATGCATTGAAAATACTGGTATTATATAAAAACAGAATTTAAGTTTACGGTATTAGTTTCGACGATTGTCGCGCTACGAGCTCTGTGTTGACGATTTATATAAAATTATTTTTAAAAAATTACGTCCGGTGTTACACAGAGAAGTTCGCCGGGAGCCGTTAGACACTTTTCAAAGGCTATCGAGCGAGATTCCACGACATGCGTCACGTTTCACGCGAAAGTGGAAAGTTTTCCACGTGACTATGAATCGCAGAAGTTTCCGCGATGGATTACTCGCCGATAGTGTCATCTGCATATGAATGACAAAGGTGGATTAAGTTCCGTTATATATCACAGCAGCGTTTCACGCTTCGGCCCACATCCGTATCACACGTATACTAACTGCGAAAGATCCTCCGATTTCAATCCTCTTAAATTCTAGGGAATCTCGATCGTCCATATTCCACACAGCTTCCTTGAATTCACAAAGCCTAGATATCCTAGGCTTTCGCGAAAATTTAAAGTTCCGCGAATAATCGGCGCGCAAACAGCGCAGCAGGTTCCGCAGATTCCTTCCCACGAATCCTACGTTCCGCAAAACCTTTACAGACTTTGCTTGCCCCCGCGTATCTTGCTTGCTGCTGCACGTACATTAGATTCCGCGAATCGTAACTCGCGCGGGGAGAATCTAACATCCGCAGCTACCGCCCTTCTACAAATCGCAGTTTCTACAAATCGCGAGTTACGCGAGCCCGCGCGTGCCCGCGCGCGCGAATCTGAGCAGTAAAACCTATCCATAACTCCCCACCTATAGCTTTTATCTTCTGCAGTTCCAGCATCGCGCTCCTAAATTTCACGAATCCCGAGATATCACGGTTTCCACGGTATCCCGCCTTGCACATATTCGACTTTTCACGGAGATGCCATTACTGGTAGAACATTCGACGATGAAGAAAGAAAAAAAGGACACTTGGCCACAGAGACGAAAAAAGTGAGCACCAGACCGGAACGCATCCTCTCTCTCCCTTCATCCTCTTCCCGCTCCTTCGCTTCTAATTACCTCGGATCGGCATCGCGGCCGAAGCCATTAATTTCGTTTAATCGACTGCTCTTCTTCTCGTTGCCAACAGGGGAGCTCCCGTCCAAAGCTGAAGGAGCTCCGAGCACCGAGCGAAGAGGGCAAGAGGGGAGAAGGGCACGCGATGACCTGGATGCGGAATGGTATCGCGTGACTTTTGCGCGGCCGCGGGATGATGAATTCGGCGAGACGAGGGTAAACGGCGCGGGGCGACCCCGGGTCGACTCGTAATTTCGCGCGCGAGGAAACGCGAGGCGCGCGATGAAAAAGCCGAGCGTGGTGCTTATGCCGATTAATAAGCGTGATACAACAGAAATTGCGGTGTGTCGAGGCAGTTGCGAGGCGCGGCAGTGATTATGTTGCGACGTGACAAGCAAGAAGCGACGAGCTGCCTGCAAACTGATTACGAGAGGCGAATTCTGACAACGGCGCCGCGCTGTCACGAGTCGAGTAGGTAATGGGCGACGCTATCGATTAAAATAGAGAGACCGACTGTCGCGATTAAACAAATTCTGGCGATTTAATTGCGAGACGGTGCAGACGGAACGCGCGCTGACGAGATTAACGCTGTTGCCGATCTCGGCGACTAATGGGATAAAGGATTCCGCGTGGACGATTACACGGGAGCAATTCCCGTTCACGAGGACGCGAACTGCCATCACCCTCCGTGTCATTACCATTAGTTTCGACAAAACGGACTAACTACAAATTTGGCCTACTCGATTCATTACGGATGTAACAGAGACCACAGAGTCGCCGCATAATGGTACTCACGCCATTTTACATGAGAGTGAGTGAGAGAGAGAGAGAGAGAGAGAGAGAGAGAGAGAGAGAAAGACGAAGTCGAGCATGTCTAAGTGGATACAGCAAATTCTAACTGAATTATTGCGTTGCCACTTCCCTTCCCTCAGCGGGTCCGTACGGTTTTAACGGTCCTATCGCAATTAAATTTATGGCACTCTTTAAATTCACCCGCGAAGCATTTTAATTTACGCCACTCTTTTTTTTTCCCCTGGCTAAAGCTACAATTAAATCTACGGCAATCTACGCCATTCTTCCGATTCGCAATTAAATTCATACATTCAAAATACACGATTAAATTCATGCCTCTCCCCGTCCGCGAAGCCCCTGCGAGACTCGCGCCCACCTTTTATAATTTCTGGCTCAAACTCGTTATTAAATTCGCATTTCTTTTTTAAATTTCTTAACCGAGTTCGCGGCACTCTTTAACTTCCTGGCCAAACTCTCAATTAAGTTTACACCGCCTCTCTCCTCGAATTCCCAAATCAAATAAGCAGCCCGTTAAATAGGTTCGCGCTACTTTTTCAATCTTCACGCAATGATGCAAGTAAATTTACATCTTTAATTGGAGGTACTCCCAATCTTGGGAGTCGATCGCGGCATCCTTCTCCAACGATTGGAGCAACGATTTCACGGGACGCGAGGATCTCCTCATCGTGTTACCCGCAGGATATTTCCTTTCGATCGGGATCGGTCCACTTACCTCTCACGAACCGTCACGAGACGCCGTTCGCCATGACCGCGGATATCCTCAAAGAGGACGCAGCATCTTACAGTATCCCTGGGGATTCCTCGCACCAGACAGGAGACACAAGATCTACATCCTTCCACGCACTGCCGGCTTTCGATCACTCCAAGTTTTTGTGGAGCACACGCGAGAACAATCACCCCCTTGTACGTCTAGGTGCACCTCTCTCGAGGTCACGGAGAAAAAGATGAACGAGGTCACGTGCATCCGTAGGATCTCTCGATCCCGATCGACGGTACGCGAAAAAGAAAGAGAATAAGAGTGACGGAAACTATAACGAGGGCCGAAGAGAAGGAGGGACCGAAAAAACAAATCGCGCGAGGACGACAGAAATCCCAAGCTCAGCGTTCGCGCAGCGACTGGCGCCTGACACCTCCACCCTTCCGACAACACCCCAACCACCCCCTCACGCGGGCCAGATGGGAAGGGGTCAGGGAGACACGAAGAGTGACGGAGAGGACCGAGCGGGAGGATTCTCGCCACGAGCGGCGCTAGCGGCGAGGTGTAAGGGAGAGAGAGAGAGAAAGAGAGAGTAGGGATTGGCTGGCTGGATCGTATGGTGGATACATAGGGTTCGAGAACTTGGCGGGGGTGGACGGGGAGCCCCCGAGGCGCCCTTCCTCTTCCCAACCCTATCTGCAACGAGGGTATTTCCCGCGACTCCCCCTCCCCCGAGGGGCGAAGGCCGGCGGGGCGCACGCGCGCGGCCCTAGATTTCGTCTCGCCTCCTGATTTTTCGTAATAAAAACGTTTGTCTTGCCGAGTAGCGCGGCTCGCATATCGCCGGCGCGGCGTGCAGCGCGCGCTATACGCGCGCGACGCGTGTCTCTCCCTCTCCTCTCTCGCCTCTCTCTCTCTCCTCCCGCCCTTACTTTACGCGTATACAGAGAAACGAACGGAGAGATGAGGGCACGGATGCGGGACGTGTGAGACCCGCGCGCGCGTGACGAAAATCAAGAAGGAATCGATGGCGGGGGTGACAAGTCGTCACTCCGCGTCAAGCGGGGAAAGTTGGGAGAGTGTTAAGGGGTGTGGCTAATTCTTAAGTACGCGCCAGGAGTGGAATTTCTTCCCGCTCGTGTGAGAGAAGGATGCCCCGGCGTTTGTCTTCTGCCACGTGGCGAGAGGAAGGTCGAGTTGATTTAGGGGTTCGGGTGACGGTGCCATTATGTTCGTTAATAGCATCGCGATTTCGACGTTTTTATTGTTTTTTGTAATAGCAATAAAGCACAATGAGCGAGAAAAGTCCTCCCCGCTCTCTCCTCTGCCCAAAGTGAAAAGCTCTCAGAAAAGAGCTATCGATTTGACGCACTAAAGTTCCATCCACTGGATAGATTAGTAATAAAAACAATTTTATTGACGTTATTTGCGATGCTGGCAATGAGACATTTAGGCAATTATAAGAAATGAAAGAATTGTCGAAACGCTGCGATCGCTATTTCAGATCAGCGAACCCAGATAGCACGCATAAACAAAATCGGGACATAAAAGTCTTAAAGACATCTTTAAGACGTCTTACATCCACGATTAGATTTTGAACTTGAACATGACGCTATCTGGAAGACACCGTGACATCGGACACTACTTTCTACCTTGTCTCGGCAAGGATCCGATTCGATTATTTCGAATTTAACCTGTAATTTATCCGGTGTGGATATCCGTTGGAACATCTAGAGTTTACGGTCCAAACTACTTCGCGAAACCCACTTTAACACGCTGCACTCGCGATACAACGTCCCGCACATAATGATAAGCGTCAAAATTACCACCGCAACCGCAACGCAGCCGCGTAAGAAATTAGTTAAGGGTATAATTTATAGCCGATGTTGTAACTGGCCAAATTATTAAAACGTATATACCCGTACACGTAAAAGATAGTTCAAATTCGCCGTCTGTCGTATTAATCATATACTCTTTTTTTTTTTTGACACGTGAGATTGATGTGATAAAATAAGCAAGAAGGAATATATTCCGTTTAAGCCAAATAAGCTATTTCTATGCAGATAGAAATCTGTTTTATCCGAGTTACAAAAACTTATTTTTAACATGAAATTAAAAGTGCACGAATCTCCTCCAATTTCTCACAGGAAAATTCCGCCCAAAAAAGCGATTGCAGGACAAAGCGATTGCAGCACAAGCAACGCATTTCCGTCTTATGCATGTATATACGTCACTGAATATTCGGATCGTTCTTAGCGGAGGGAATCTGGCTCCCGAAGGACAAAGCAGGCAACTGGAAAGTTAAATAGAAGCCCGGTAATAACGAACCCAGAACGTGCTTCAATTGCAGGCGCACTATTTTCATATTTATCCCTTCCGCCGTAACGATACGCCGGGAGCTAAGGAGCTCGTCTTTGTCGTCAATTAGTAGGACTCGAAACGCAAGAAAAGATGAATTGCACAGTTTCTTAACGATACCGAAAGAAGACGGTCATTACGAGTACCGTCGTGCATAATGGCGTATTGATAAGGATTGTTCTTTAAAGACTGTTCGCGATTGTGAGAGAGGCGCGGCTCTAATAAGATCCTCCCAGGCCTCGACAACAATTAAAGGATTAAAACATTTTTCCGCGACGAGTCCTCTCTCTCATTAGACGATTTCACTTTTTGCTAAAGGCGAGAAAGAAAAGTCCACGATAAGTTCAGTCGGGCCGTGGGAGTGGAGAAAAGAGTGTTGCCAATGTGAAATGTACCTTATTTAGAAAAGTGAAAAGAACTCCTAGATTCTTTCCTCCGACATCTCGTTTTTACTTTAAAAAAAAAAAAACAAGAAAAACACGTAAACGCTCACGAATCTCGAATGTGCACGGTAATAGATACGCGTGAAATCCATTCAAATTTGGAAAATTAAAAACGTTTGCGCGAAAACCGACGCGAAAAACACGCTCGATTTATAGATTACAGTGTACAACGCGGTTTAATAAAATTCACAGTCTCTGTTTTTTAGGTTGACCAGGCTGAACAATTATTTTTTTTCAACTCGCCAACGGACCATTAAGCGAACGCGCCTTGTTTCCAATTTATTTTTAAGCAATTTTCCAACCGGTGATTATTGTTCAGCGAATTAAAAGTTAGTTTGCGTAACTATGTTTGCCATTTTATAAAAGGTTATTTTTACGCTCCTAGCACTTGTGAAAGTTTATGAACTTGTCGATAAATGTCCGTTTAAAATTCTTTGATCGTAAAACGAGCGTTTCTTTATTGCAGACACATCAGATTTAGTATGCGCTGCATATATATCAAATACATTATACAGAGAGCGCAAGTTTATTTCGGTCTTCAAAATGTAGAAGACTAGAACGTGATGACGGCAACTTGTATATTATCCGAAAAGAATGTTTCATATAACGGTGAGTTATGTAGTTTCTACACAATACACCTGTACTATTTTCTCAATCTTTTTGGGACAAAAATATCTCATCGCGTTTTTATCAATTACTCGGTCTTTTAATAATTATGCACAATTATGCGTATCGATAACGCGCTCTCTTAAAAAACTCGCGGCATTGTTATTGAAAAAAAATCGAGTTACCAACAGAGAGAAAAACAGACAAGGAAAAAGAAGAGGAAGCGACACGTACAAATGCGCTCTTAATATTAACCCCTTCGAGCGCGCAGTAGCTATAAGCTTTGCATGTCCTTTTGAACCACCGAGGGAATTTTCCGGAAACGAAGAAACCTCACCGAAAATATAAAAGTTCGTTATCATTTGCTGAAAAATGTATTTATAGATGCAAAATATGTCCAGTGTTCTTTTTTTACGCAAATATTTACACGCGCACAAATTTGAGCAAAAAAGAGACAGAGAGAGTCTTTATGAAACGAACGAATATCACCAAAGCGAAAAGATAAAGAAAAGTAGAAATAAGAATGTTTATTTTTCCTCCTTTGGCAAATGCTACAAAAAAAGTGTGTATCGAAGGATCTGAGAGATAATAATAAAGTCGAGAAGAACATATGAGATGAATAAGTATGTAATCAACGATTTGGAAAAAATACAAGAATTAATAAGCAACAACTAATAAGAAACCAAGTGTACGGCTTAAAAAAATTATTAACAACGCCTCTACAATCTCTTTTTAAAAACGGACACACAATTGGATTATCGCGTCCCTTTGACATCGGAGATGGCGGAGGCGTAGAATATTGAATTAAAAATGTACACAACGGGGGTTTGATGCAAGTTCTCAAACAGAATTGTGTCCACCCTGTATGCACGGGGGTGGCGGCAAAAGCGGTATATAAAGTCGACTTTCGTTCCGGTTCCGTAAACCGCGAGTATATCCCCAGGACTTTTCCTTTATAATCGCGTTGGCTTTATTCGCCGAGAGGACCTCCGCGCCACGGAAAAGTCCGCAAGCTACTTCCCGATTTACGCGAAACACGGCGAACAATTTTCGTAGAAAAAAATATACGGCCATTCGTTTTAACGCGAAATTTGCTCCTTTTTTCGGCACGTAGTTTGCCGGAAAATTCCCCAACATTCTACCACGAGGGTGCAATAGCGTGTAAACAAAACTTAACAAAACATGTGAGCGCATTATACCAAATGTCATTCTTTATATAAAGATTTAACGCCGTCTAATAAATTCGTTCGAAATAATTAAATTCTAAGGACACGGTTGGTAAAAATTTATGAATCATGCTATCAATTTCTAAAGAGCGCTTTCGAGAGCATTAATTTCGCTAAATGCGCCCGGTCCGCGCGTACACTAATCCGGCAGAAGAAACGGCTACGTTTCCAGGAAGACGCGTAAACGCGAAACAGGGTAGAGGAGAATGGGAGGATTCTTTATCCCGGCGAGAAGGGTCGAGTTCCTTGATCCCGGCGCTTGAGAGTTCCTTCGCCCTCGCCCAACAAAGACCGCCTGTTTATATGTTGCCGGCGAATAAATATATGACTAACACAATGTATGAAAACGATGTTGAAGATTATCCTAAGTGCGATGGATTTTGCGCGAACAGGACTCATCTATGTATCGCTTTTATAAAAAGCGCGTCAGAAACACAGGCTTATCTCAAGGAAGGAAAGGCATTCCGACAAATTATGATCACGGCGTACTAAAAGCGACGCGGCTAAAAAATTCCCGATACAATTTATTTTACGGTAAAACCTAAAGAATTAAATTAAATATTCTTTTCCTTCACACACTTTATGCTATCAAAATTTATCATACTTGATAAAAATAAATTAATATTTTTCTTTAAAGTATCGCATAAATAAGTCTGCGAATTTATTAATATAAATCATCCTACTTTTTTAGGAGAAAATATTTCAAGTTATTCTATAAGGCTATTTTAACTTACAGTAGCGAGCGACCTCAGCAAGATCATATCGCTCTTACGAGGGAGCTATTTCCAGTCTACAGTGTATAAACTGGCCACCTTGTATAAAACGGCCGCCGCGTGGGACAACGGATTCATCGTCGTTAAATTAAGCGACGTCGGTCGCCGAGATCTCTCGCGCGGTGACTTTTCTTGGGTGCCTCTTTCATTTTTATTTATACACTTTCCTGACTTTTCTGCTAAATGGCCCAGACGAGTTTCAATTGAAATTTTAAACAGACCCAGATAGGATACTGCTCGCTCGTTCAATTCGCTCACTTTAATCGGCAAACCCGGCGTTAAAAGTTTAAAGCGGCAGCGTCGAGTACATTTCGTTATTATATACATTATGTACATAATTGCACAATTACGTGGAACGCGATGGTTGAAGTCGTCTCGAATTCGGCTGGTAGCTCATCGGCCAAGTATCAGTGTCCCGTGCAAGTTAGCGTATAAGAACGTAACAACGGATACAACATTACACGGGCGAACTTCCGGTAGTCCTTAAGTTCCGCTCCACGCTAGAATGAAGTAGCAATTAGGCGCGCACGAACGCGACACTTGTTTTACAAACTTCGTTAAGCGCCGTGAATCGCGCACGAATTCACGCTCAGCTAGGTATCGCTTAAGGCGAATTTATACCGGGTTCACTCTTCGTCATCCTAGATCCAAATTGCATACACTGTACGAATGAATTCTTGTTCAAATGTATCTAGATAGAAATTAGTTGTCTCCATAACGTTATTCGGCGCGGTTATACACGGTTTTGACAGAATGTAATTACCTTCCTGTGGCATTAAGCTAGCGAGATATTTTCAACATAAACTTTTAATCGAGTTGTGGCTTTTCCGACATTATAAAGGTATGTACAATAAAAGAATGTCGATATTTTATACCTAAGTGCGTTAAAGATATTTTATGAAGTATATGTAAAAAAAAAACATTACATCGATTGGTCGTTGCGGGAAAACGATCCACTTTTGTGATCGTACGTAACAAAGAGCCGTATATTAACCGCTAAATATTGTCAATAATTACAGAGAGCATTCTGTAACAAAGAGTTACCAGGTACGCATCCTCTGACAAAGAGTATCCAAGCACAATTAGCTAATCGGCTCATATTATCTAATAACTGGGGGAATATTCATTTCACGAGCCACAACGTCCATTCAATTAGATCCCTTTTGAACCGACGATTCTCGATTACCTGACATCGCGAAAGTTTATTTAATACACCGCGAACACGTGCGAACTACACAGCATAATTTTCAAGTGCGTTCTCGTGCCGACATCAGTTGTAGCGATGAGGTTGTGAAGCCATTGGCATAATTATTATCATCGTTAATAGGGATACAGTTGTTTCGGTCCCGCTAATTCCGCGACGTAATCTAAACACGTGCTTGAGATAATCCTCGAAAAAGTGAAAAGAATATCAGAACTTGAACTTCTATCGACTATAGCTAATGTTATCCTTGACTTCAATTTTACTTTTGCCGAGAAATAAGTTTTCAGCCGCTTTTTGCGAGCATAAATCCCTGCCCGCGACCGTTTAAGTGTTAAATTGAATTTAACCTGAGCGGCGGGTAAACACTGTTGACGCAAAAATTCTTTTTCTCGCCATTCCCGGCGGGAAAAGCAACAAATCGCGCGGAGAACTCGTCGACACTAATTTCCCGAGATTCACCGCACTGGGATTCCCGATAACCCGAAGGTCGATCCTACTTCCCGCGACTTCCCCCTTTCTCCGTGACAAAAAGTCTGCTCGACGCTGTCGTTGTCGCCGTCGCCGTCGTCGATGGGCGACGCCGACCGACGTTGCCCCCGATCATCGTGTGTTCGCCCCGAACGAAGACGGGGGCGGAGATTGACCAAAGTAAACCTTCAAGAATTCGGCATCCGGATCACATCCTCCGATCGATTGGCGTGAGGGGACAAATGCGTTGTAACAAAATAAATTCGTAGCGAGAACACGACGGCAAAATGAATTTATGGAGGTTGGACCTTGGCCCGTTAAACACAAGTCATGCTACTTCGATTTGTAATTCTTTATATCTTAACAAGAGAAAAGGTACAAAAAAGATCAGTGACAGGGATAAAGAAAAAATGTTTAAGAATAAGATAAATGTCGGCGCACACAATTTCGACATTATCTTCTCTTTTCACGCTGCTATCACGATTATCTCTCGGCTCTATCTTTTATCTTACTTTTCTTTGCTCTCGAGATCCCGTTTTCCTGGGTATGCAGATTCAGAAAATGAATGGGCAAAATCGGAAAGATAGACGTCGTTTAATTTCAGGAACTGATTACGAATTAAGAGAGATGCGATTAACGATCAGTTGCTATATAGACGTCCGTCTATGTGTGATTGCATTTGCATGTGTATATTACATCTAACATATGATTCGCGATGTCCTGTCTGCGAGTTATCCAGGTGTGACGGAATCACATGAAGATGCAACAAGATATGCGTCACATCAAACGACACATCATTTAAATACCATAGATATCTAAGAGCCAATTTAAAAAAGAAGATAAACGGAAACGTTGCTATCAAACGTGCTGTCAAGCGTGCATTTGATTCCGAGGACGAATGATATCAAAGTGTGAGCGATTTGGCCAATTAACACAAACACAGAACACAGAGTGTTGCATATTATTTATATTATAATTTAACGTGGAAATTGCATCGATTATCGCTATTTGGTGACTAACTAAAACCGCAAATTGACTACAAATTCGCTAATTACACAACTAGTAATTTGAAATGATATCGACGCCGATTGAAGAAATCGCCAGCCGTTCCATCGATTGCGAATCGCATCTAGTAAATGTCCATAAATATGCATATATAATATCTGCACGGTGCGAATCAAGTGCGATATGGCCGTAATTTGATTCGGCTGCCGTGCGCGCTATCGGATTTCCATTTTAAAATACCGAAAGTCGAATGTTTCGATCATATAACGGAATCGCAATCCGCATTCGGGAGGGAGGGGGGCCGTAACGATAATCGTCGAAGGGAAGTCACGATTCGAGGCTGTACAAGCTGCAGTAAAACTGAATCCTTCATATCTTTTTCCACTTTAAAAATTCGGCAGCAGTTACTATACTACGATATCGTTACACGAAACATATTAGTATTACACTTGTAGAAAAGAAAATAGACGGAGACTTTACAAATACAATATTTCTAGTTCAATATTTCGACCTATATACATCAATCTTGGAAAAATCAAAATCTTCGTTAGATTTATAAAAATAAAACCTTCTAGTATCTCTCGAAACACAGCCCCAATTATTTCTTTGTGAAAAATCGGGACGAGAAATTGAAATGTATTGAGGGCGAAAGCAGAGTTACTCTTTTACATTCCGATTGCGAGGGACCCGGAGGGCAAACTCAATCTGGAGCAAACGTTCCATTACGGGAATGGCCGTGACAGCCGGCGGACACGACAAAGCCACACGGCGACGTACACACGTATCATCTAGCAACGTTGGTACATCCGCGCATTTATAGCCTATAATCCTGGTGCTGTACAGTACATAAGACGTCACCTAATCTCGCATCCCTATAGCATCACGCCGAGGTACAACGGGGGTTGACGGTAGACCGAGATCTAAATTGAAGATCAGTCCGCCGTCGGAATGGTCGTCGGTCAGTCCTTAATAGGAAGCTCAGGGATGAACGACGCCGGATTAAGTGAATAAACAGGGAAATAATGCATCGGCACGCGGGGCAAACGCACCGGGATATCATCAACGTCGATTGAATTTGCCTCGCGCGATAATTAACGTGCGATTATCAAGAAGTACGTTATTCGTGCCTCGCGCCAAATTTACGCGCAAATGACATCTCTTTAATCTTTTCATGTTTCAATAAACTATACGTGTCCAAGCGTTTTCAAAAAATCTGTAATAAATATTAAGTCATTAAAATCAAATGGAGCTATTGTAAAGAGAACTGCTTAAACTTTGACAAAAATGATGTAATGAATATAATAGTATCATAAAAAGTATAAAAATTATCTGCGTGGCGAACCAAGTGGAAACTAAGTCATAAGTGAAGTTACCGCGACGTTCGCTGGAACTTTTCGACATAAAATGGAAGAAGTACGATCGCGCTGTTTGGCGGACGTTATATGAATATCAATGATAAGAAAAAAATATTAAAAATTCGTAAACAAAAAATTAAAAGTAAATCGCAAATTAAAAACATATTGTAAAATGATTTTCAGAGAAGTTTTATTTTGAAAGACTAACAAAAACGCGCAATTCTCCCTTAAAAACTTCCATTCTACTATATTTTCGAGACAGAAATTGAAAATCTGGAATTGTCTTAAATTCGGCGAAAATTTTCGGAATAAACCTTCAAACTTTACACGTAAAACACCTTTTGCAGGCATGCAGGTGTCGTCTGACACAGCTTGGAATATCACGGGCTGAGATACGGATGCGGCACGGTGACGGAATTTACGAGAGCGAGCGCAAGCATGGATGCATAAGAAACAGATTAACGTTCTCGTGGATTAAGAGTCGTTACCAAGGCTGGCGGCCGAAAGCGAGCTTACGAGAACGCGTTAATGTTCACGGGTTTTCTTCGTAGATGTGGGTTGAAGCGTATACCGAGTGTGCAGGGGAGGGAAAAGGAGGAGGAAAATGGATACGCGTATCGCGCGCACTGTGGAATAAACGCTTCTACGGACATGAAAGTGTAAACAGAAGTAAAAACACGGTGAGTGGAGCGGATGGAAATGGAAATTCTAATTACGAAAACGACCGTGTCAGCTGGAGACCGTAACGAAGCTGGCCCACCTCAACAATGAAAGGTCAGCACACGCAGCGAGGGCTTATCCCGGTGTCTATGCGAAGATCAGGGAGTGAAGGACATTTTGACCCCTTAACTGATCGTACATAGGCATGATCCTCAAAGTATAATGAAAACGAGATACTCCATGCATCGTCTATCTCTTATTTTTCAAAATTAAAACGGAATAATACATCTTTATTCCTTTAATTATCACGGAAAAGAAAACGTAAACAAGTGTCCACCTCGATTTTAATGAGATTTGGATATGTAGTAGATAATGTATGTTGTAGATAATGTCGATATAAATAAGAGACATCGATTTTTTAAATATTTTTATGCATATTAAGAGGATGCGGCTTTTACGTTTCTATCACTGGGAAAAAAATATTTAGATCCAAAAAAATATTTATTTAGATTGCTGCCAATACCTTATTTATTTAATATAATACACATATTTATTTAGAATTAAATATTTTTATTTAAATTAAGTAAAAATATCTAATTCTAAATAAATATGTATGTTATATTAAGTAAATAAGCTATTGGCAGCAATGTAAATAAATATTTTTTTCTCAGTGTAAACATATATCGTAAGAGATACAAAAAGTACTTTAGATAAAAGTTAATTGATTGATTCTAATGCCGTTAGTAAAGATTTAAAAAACGAATATCTTAATTGTTCTTAATCTCAAAATATAAGAATATCTAAAATTCTAATGACTTAAAAGAATGCATGATAAATCAGAGTAAAAAATTGAAATGTTTTCATATTTCGTTATATTTATAAATAATATATTGTTTGTTTTTTAAGTAGGTATACGTTGTGTTTTAAAATATATATTTTAAAGTGCTATCAGGTTCAAAATTAATGGATAGCAGACTCTACAGCAATATTCAGTTCACGATAGGAATTCTGTTGAATTGATGGCACTGATGATACTCGTGAAATCGATCGCGTTGTAACGTGCCCTTAAATATCTAATTACAGGAATGGGTGCTTTGGCAGTAGATAAAGCCGGCAGGACGTGGCCAAGTAAATGACAGAATGGCCACCAGTACGTATATATTAAGCTGGAGGTATACATGGTAATCTTATACTACTAAAACCCTGATCGTGGAGGAAACGTGATCAAATAGCAGCCACAGTTCTACTTGTTCTGTTAATTTTTACATTAATTAATTTCACGTTAACGCAAACGTTTAACGCAAAATATGCATTAATGTAAAATTAATTAAATAATATATAAAAATTAATAGAATAAGTAGAACTGGGGATGTTATTTGCGAAATTAATAACTTATTGTAAAATTAATAACTTACGACAAAAAAAATTAAAGACATGAAATATTTTTAACAATTATAAGAGAAGTTCTCTTGTTTTTAACTCGTTTCATATAGATGGTGGAAACGTATTCCATGAATGGTGGAACCATGAATCTTGTTTGCATATATAATTAATTAATAATTACAAATCATGATTATAAATAAGTCATAGAATAAAATTAATGCTATTGATTACTATTTTAATACAATTAATCCTATTAATTAATAGAATAGAATCAACACAATTTATTTCCATGTCAATTAATATTGAAAAACAAAGACATTTGTAAATTCGACAAAATGGAAAATTAAATTTGGAAATAATGGGTGGGAAATTAACTTTGGAAATATTTTCTCCGCAAAAATAATATCTGATGCAGGTCTTACAAAAAATGCTTTCTACTATATTCACTTTTCTTTCTCTTTTAATCCATGAAACTATCAACAACAAATTAAGTTGCGCTGTTAAAATATTAAAAATTGCAAATTATCTATCGCAAGTTTGGACGCGTACCCAAGAAAATATCGTCAATGTTAAAGGTGCCTGTTGCTCAGCATACGCGTAATTTCGTACAAAAAAATTGTTTATTCCCACGCAGCTCGCAAGGGACTCGTCAAACCTTGCGCAAAAAATCTCGACATTTTTATATCATTTTATTTCTATGCAAATCGTCATACGCAGGGGCTTTATCGAAAACAAAATTTTACTAAACAAGTTATGTAAATTCCAGCGAAAACCTACTATTTTTTATTTTTGTATTATTTGTAAAAAAAACCGTAGAAAAATATTTACGCACCTACTTACCTAATCTGCTGCGGGCGTTCCGCTGCAACCGCCTGCGCCGCGCCGCGTTTTCGCTTCATCAGGTCTCGCTCCAGGTTGCTCCAGGTTCGCCCAGATCCTCCAGGGGTCCACGAAAATCACCCTCGATGCGTAGAACGTCTAGTCTCTCACACGGTTTCGTTCACACTCCCGATTTCTTCGAAACATTTGCGAAATTCGTTATTTAACGCACACACGTCAAGCGGCACGAGACAATACGCGCACTTCGCGATATATTCGCATTTTATCTCAATTTTTGAAAGCGTTTTATAAAATTAAAAGTTTTATAGAATTGAAATCTTCGACACCGCAAAATATATTTTCAAAATCTCGAGTCAATAGTCTACCAATTCACTTACACTTACGTCGCACAGGTGAAAAGCCACGAGTTGTACGCCATTGTACGCACGTACGGTGTGAAGTGCATCGTATATCTCGATCGCACGAATCGCGTCCTCGCCCCTCACCCTCACCTTTCCTCCGCCGCGTCGCCGGTCGCCGGCCGGCGGCGCGGCGACGACTCCGATCTAGGATCCCAAGACGTTATGAGTTATGACACATTCGCGTACGCTCAAGTCCCCGTCTTCTCGCTGCACAAACTCGAAAATAGTCTCGGATCGAAGATTCCCGATTTATTTGGGAAATTACAGGGCGCACACCGTTCGACGAGCGACCCGCTCCGACGCGTCTTCGGCAAAGTTCACTCTTCCCCTCGAGCTCCGTGTCGAATTGCTCGCACCATATCGAAGTTCCGACACTCGGGCACTCGATCGTCTCGACAGAATCCTCACGGCGGAAAACGCGGTCTCGGAGTCACACACAGTTCGGCGACAATGGCGATTGTCACTGCAGGCGGAAAATCCCGCTAGGAGAGGAGCTACGAGATACCGGTAATACCGCGCGACTACGCACCGCACATGTGTATGAAGTTAGCATATCAATTGTCAGCATATCAAAAAAAAAGTAGAGTTCTCTTTGCATACAACCGAGTTCTATAGTTCTTCGCCGCTAATTATCAGGAACTATAGAACTCGGTAGTATGCAAAGAGAACTCTACTTTTTTTTTTTATGCTGACAATTGATATGCTAACTTCATACACATGCACCGCACGCACCACCGACGCGTTCCGTTTCGAATGCGTCTTCGGTTAGCTCCGCCTTTCCTCGGGAGCGCTCGGCTCGCGCGGCGCCGCGCCGCGTCCGTCGGCCCGCGGTGGCGCGATTTCAAAATTTTGCAACGTGCCCTACGGCACGGGCATGGGCATTCCGGGCGTTCCGATATCGTCCTGCGTCACGAGAAATGGCCCGGAAACATTCTCGCTATCCGCTCGATTCTCTACGCGTTAGACGCGCGAATTAAAAAAACGAGGCACGCACCCACATCGTCGAACGCGAAGGCATTGCGGGTCTCGATTAAATTCGACGACCTCGGACCTGCTTGTTTTTCTCGGCGACCCTCTCAGCTTTGGCGTCTTCCACCGAGTTAGTTCACGCGATCTCGAAATGTCCGCGTGATATTCGCGAAAATATTTTCGACTCTTCCGGCGCGCGGGTGCGTGTGGAATATTCCGGGGGAGCGTCCGCCACCGTCGCGAGGCGCCGCGCGACGATTGCCTATCGAGCGTAAGGCCCCGGACACACACTTTTTCGTAACAGTAACAGTAGGATTTCGACCAATCGCGTTGCTCGATTCGAAAACGTACGGCCGTACGTTCCCGAATCGAGTAACACGATTGGTCGAAATCCTACTGTTACTGTTACGAAAAAGTGTGTGTGGCCAGCTTAAACAAGGTTGCTATCTGACCTTGTTTACGCTTAACTGCCACTTCTTGTCCCCCCCGGCGTCGCGGGAAATTTCTCAATATTCAGAAATTCGTGTTACGTAACTGTCGCCAGCCGCAAAATACGCCCGAGACGAGTACAGCATTTACATTTTATCGAAAAACAGCTGTAACAAGCAACTTCCACACGGAGAGAATTTTCTCTTCAAATTTACCCTGAAATCATGGTAGTTGTGGGACAACATATGTACCACCGAGAATTTTATGTGCGAGCTATTCTGATTAATATCTACCATAATAAAAGATATTAATACCAATAAAATAAAAATATATAAAATATGTTTGACTAATTTTACTAAAATATATCTAGAAAATTTCAATAATTTTTCAAAATTTACCAATCTGCTTGGTAATTTTTATCACGTCGTTTGTAAAATGTCTTTTGTATATTTTAAAAATTCCTTGGTTGCCAAGTTGTCCCAAGTTTGTAGTGAATTTAAGGGTAAAATATGTAACAAAAAATTCTCTCCGTGACAGCGCGAGAGAAAGGAAAAGAAAGAGAAAAATAGGTAACGAGTAAAATAATAAAATTTGACTGAAATAGAGGTAGTAGATAAATCGCAACGACTGATTTTTGCGATTTAAATAACGTAACGCGATCTCAGCGATTTTTAACGTACATACTTGATAGCGGAGAGTAATTGGAATTCGTCAAATGCCATATATTTTCACATTAGAATGGTTCAAATCGATTGACGTTAACAGACAGCGACGCGCGATATTTTTCCGTTATCGGTATTCTATGATTATAAATATAGAGCTTCGAGATTATTCACGTTATGCGAATTTAATTCATAAGAATTTTATGCTTCAAATCGCTGTCTTGATAGCACCTCCATCGTCATTTTTTGCCGCAAGTATTTTTAGCTGTTGTTCGTAAAATACAGGATCTTCACAGAAAGACGTGACGCTTTTGAATTACAGTATTTATGCTATTGCATTGCATACATTGACGATTTTGGCATTATTCCTGACAGCCTGAGAGTTTGATGCTATATAAAAACATCTTCAATATATACGAGATCCATTAGCAACCACCGAACGTCCACGGAAATTGCTCGCCACTTCTTCGAGAGTTGCAGTAGAAATCCCCTCTACAACGGTTCGAATGTTGGTTCTCAAATTCTCGATTGTGCGAAAATTATTTTGGTAGACGATCCTTCGGATATTTCAATAGATGAAAATCACAAAGATTTAAATCCGGTAAATAGAGAGTGAGAGAGAATATATGTTCCAGATACCCCGATTAAAGATTAAAAAAGATTACTCTCTATTGATTACTCATATTGAATATGTTTTTAAACAGCTGTCAGGAATTGTGCAACACCAAAATTATCAATGTATGTACGTACGTGATGCAGTAGCATAAGTGCAATAATTAAAAAGTGTTGCATTTTTTTATGAAGACCCTGTAAGTCTGACATATCCTGCATGCGTGACACAGTGTTCTTTATATATATTTATATATATAACAAACATCAAAATTACAACATCAATTAAAACATCAAGTTAGAAAGACCAAAACCCATGGTCGAAACGTCTTGACGATTAATTGACCAAAACCAACGGTCGTACCGTTACGATAATTATAACGATAGCCAGTTAAGTTGATTAAAAAGTCTTCACTGTTAATTACGTTAATTATTCACTGGCGAAGTAAAAGTTCCTTATTCGGTTTGAAGTTGTCTTATCAGTTCGATCGGCAGATATACATCATCGACACAAATCACGATTCGGCGATTGTAATTTCCTTTTCCAACGAGAATAAAGAAAGGGAGAGGGAATGGGAGCAATCAGCTGTAGCACTGTCGACACAGATGCCTCAAAGGATGCGTGCGGAATTCCCAACCTGTTGAAGTCCCCGAAATCCCCGTTACTCCTACGGAGTGCGCGCCCCAGCGAGTCGACAACATTCGGATTTCAATCCGATCGACGTGGAAGGGAGGGTGTCTAAAGGAGCGAGAGAATTCTTGTCGAGTGGCGGCACGCGGAGATTGAATTTTCGATTTTCTCGAATCGCCACACCACCGCATCGCCGCAAATTCACCCCTTTTGCGCTCCAAGCTGCGCTCTCGCGAATTTTCGCCCCCTTGATTTGCGCAATCCCAATTGCTCGAGTGACCCTCGACCACCCACTCCTCCCCCCCTCCCCCTTGCCTTTATCACACCGCCGCTGCCTCCCTTCAGTCCGTCGCGGTGCATTTAAATCGACTGCTTAAGTTGACTATACACTAATCTCGTAATTCATTTACATATTTAACGCGCGCGTCGTCGGCGGCAAAGTTCGTTGTCCGGGGTGAGAGGAAAGAGGAGGATGCGGCGAAGGAAACGCGACGAAAGGGGGTAATTAGTTATGCATGTGTGTACTTGTCGGCCCCATCTCGGTGAACCGTTAACTTCTTTAATTTAATAACGCGCGAGACGGGACGGTAGTTATCGCGTCGAAGACGAAAATAAATGGGACGAAAGTGTCCTTGATCGTTTTATTTAAATCTCGGTGGCGAAAAACGCTCGTCGGGACGTTTTTCGAAATGAATAAAACTCGATCTACGGTCGGACACGTGTCACGCGAAGCCGCTCTCGTTAGTCCTTGTGCAACTTTGATAACTCCAAGAAGTTCACTCCCAGTCGTTACCTGACTGAACGATATCGATTATCGTCCCGACGTTCTTGTTCCACGACGATGAAATACGCTCGCCGTTTTCCCCAGAGGTGGGTGAGAGAAAGAGAGAGAGAGAGACGAGCTTCTCGAGCGAGAAGAACGGGACGTCTCGCCTCGCCTCGCCTCGCCCCTCGGCCTCGATCCAGGACGATGGAAATACAAAATCGCCGTCGCATCGGTTTCCGGCGGGGCTGCGGAGAGAGTAGCAAAGGCTCTCCGTATATGTATGCGCACATATATTTCCTATTGGACAGCGTCAGGAAATTAAGCGAGGCGGTCTCAAGGGCGACGTTCGGACCTCAAACTTCGGCCGGGGGAACTTTTCTCGGCATTGTGCCTAGATTTATCTCTTCCCGAAGTGTCGAACTGCTTTCGGGAGAAGAGCCGCGGCACCAAGAAATATATTATTGCCGCCCGTGACTGGTGTACAAACGTAGTTCGCCCATCAAGACAAAGACAGGGGGAAGGATCAGGAGAAGTCGGGGAAGATGGAAATTGTCGGTGGTGTAAATGATCGATGACGACAATTAGATTGATAATAGTAATTTATCAATAATTCAATCGCGACAACTTCCTTTTACACTTGTCGTTTATTATTTACTAACATCTGGTAATATACTTTTCTTCGTAGCTTCTGAATTTTTTGTTGAGAAGGGATCGTACGTGACGTTGCACCAACAGATTTATTTAATTCGAGTGCCGTGTGGGAAGAAGAGAGGACAGATTTCTCGACGTTCTACTCGGCGAGATGAGAATCTAAATTATTCACACATTTATTCCCTGCTTGTGTGCTTCGTCTACATACTTGGTAGTGTATTGGCCACTGGGATCGTACTTCTTCTTAAGTTGCTCCCAAGTTTCCGGTTTCTGAAATAAAGTGAAAGATCGAATAAGCAATCGCCCTTCTACCTTCCGTAACAAGTTCGCGTAACAGGATTACATTTTTATCGAAGATGTGTCGTTAGTTACATCCATGTAAATATAATAAAGCCCGCGCATAAAGGTTTTTTACCCCGAAAGGTTTTTCTTCTTTTATCATTTTAAAACACTTTGCATCGAGAAACGCACTGAGATAAAGCTGTATCATTACTAAAAGCGTCACCGTATAGTTCAGTCAATACTTGCGCAATAATACGCAATTGTAAAAATACGATAAAATCAACAATTTCAAAGACAATCTCTTATATATACATTGTAGTAAAATAATATCTCTTTAGAGCCCATATATATATTTACTGCGTAAAAAATATCCTTAACGTTTCAAGAATCGCTGTGAAATGGATTCAAGACGAAAATGCCTTGAGACGATCCCCTTAAAACGATCGGAATGACTGCCCACTCGGGGGTGAAATCAGTTCTCGAAGGAAGGGCTCGGATCGAAGGGAGGTTCACATCGCCGTTAAATTATTTGGCTACGGATGCGAAAGTTTTCCCGGGCGTGGTTCGCAAACGAATCACGGGGACACCCCCTGCCACAGCAGGGCAGCCGCTGCCACTCGGCGGCGAGAGAGGGTTAACCCGCCGTCTCTGCGTGAAAGTCAAACTAGTTCCGCGGCATTTAAACCGCCTCGACGTGTCCCACGAGCGTTCCCCACTCCCACCGGGCATCAATTCATTACGCAGACCTCGCGTTTAATTAGCCCGGTGAAAAGTGACGGGCAAAGCGTGCGTGTTGGCGCGAGCGAGCGAGCGAGCGCGTACCTTGTTGACTAGATACCGGACGACCTTCTCGGTGCCCTTCCTTTGCTTCTCGCTGCATTTACTGCACTCGGTCGACAGTGCGTCCGGAAGGGTTTCTGAAATGAAGAGAAAGAAAATTTACAAGAGCGAATTCAGCTCAGGGACGTGACTTCGCTCTGCGCGAAGTCGAGAGCTCCGTTAGAAGCGGCTTATAAAATTGCGCGGTAAAGATTCTTAAAAAAAAAATCAGAGTCGCTTCCCTTTTATCTTCTTTCTCTCCCGCGATATCGAATAAATTCCTTTCTTTTTACGTCGATAAATATTATAGCGGACACAGGCCCTGCCATAAAATCATTTCTCGCTACGGAGTTCTTCTCGCTAGGAGTTCATAATGACACGCGTGTTATTTCTCGAATACTCGATGTCCCGCAGGATTTGTCCCGGGGCTCTTTTTGCCGCCACCCCCGCGTCATTTGCGCCAGCTGCTCCGGTCAGCTGACTCCCCGTACACCCCCGCATATCTCTCGTGAATTTTCTGAGACAAGACTATATATCCTCGGTAACGTATTACCGTCCATCGTACGTTTTATCTCGCGACGGGGTAGCGCGCCGGGGCTAAAAAGAAATTGGGAAAAGAAGCGGGACGATAAAACGTGATTCTAACGTAGAGAAATAAATCGCGACGCCGTCGCGACAAGTAATTAATATAATTCGCGGGAAATGTGTAATCCGCCGAGCAAGTAAATTGGTCTCTATAGTCCCACGTGTGCGCACAGTTCTCGACTCCGTGCGGGGATATTTTTGCGCGAGGCAAAGTTCTCAAACGCTAAAAGAACCGAACGCGTCCGTTGTTCGCGACGCTAAACCGCGAACGTACACGCAAAATGTCTCGCGACCGAGGTGTATACTTTTTGCCGAAATCTCCTCAGCTGCAGCCCCTGTAGCGTATTATTCATATCTTGAGCTGAAGCGATATGCACGCGCGCGCGCGCGCTTCGTACATATGTAACATCGTTAACGAAACGACCTCGGATCGCGCATCCTTCGACGAGATGAGACACGAGACGGGACGCGGTGGCCATTAGTGCCAAGGATGATCCTCCGGCGCATTATAAGAAAGCGTGTGAAAGACCGTCATTACCGTCTCATTTCATCGTGTCGCGTTATCGCGCCAAATGCATGGACATCAGACACGTTTTATTCCAGACGCTCGTTCGGATTTACTTCTTTTCTTATTTCTGCCTTCGCCGTTGCATTGCATTACGAGAATTATATTTTATTGAAGTACCGATTTTAACCCTAGCTCGCCAAATTCCAGTCGAGTGGACCGCTAAACATTTTTCGGTTTTCTACACTGAAAAAGAAAATTTCTTATTTGCAAGAAAATAGATTTCTTGGAATTTAGTTTCCTTAATTCAAAGAAGTATCGGGTAGATTTAAGAAAACATTTTTCTGAGTTTTAAAATGATTTCTCGAATCTACCTAATACCTCTTTGAATTAAGGAAACTAAAGTCAAAGAAATCTGTTTTCTTGCAAACAATAATTTTTTTTCAGCGTAGGTTTCACATAATAATAAAATTTTCTAGTTTCCTTGTAATATGTTCAGTTTAAATTCAAATCATTTTCTTGACCTGATGTTATCATAAACATCTTATTCAGACTCTGTATTTCCAATTCCTACATTACAAGCTTAAAAATACTAATTAGAATGAAAATAATGTGACAAAGTCAAGCGGCCTCACGGACTGGAGTGTGGCGAAAAAGACTCGAAAATAAGCGTGGCCTAGAGTTAACGTTCGGATCCAGAACGAACGAGATAACGAAATTATGATAGTAATAATTAGTAAAATCTCGAAAAAAAAGCTCACCTTTAAGCTCCTTGCCGTCAGGCGTGCAGTTTCCCTTCTCCAACAAGCAGTTTACATAGTTTCTGAGCAAACGGTCGCTCGCCAAAATCGTGTCCAGGTCGATATTGTCATACTTCGTCGTGTATATCTTTTCCTCTGCCAGAGCTACCGCTACCGCGAGGAGGAACAGTGCCAGGACCTAGATAGGGCATTAGAAAATTCCTTAGAGATACGAAAGAGTACATCCGGAAATCTAGATAGTGTATCCCGCTATATGGACGTGTTTACGCTCTTATAAGAGTATAGGGACTGAATGAGGTACGAAACACTGCCGTTTATGGATCCCACGGGGATCTGGGGGGGGGGGGCTAAAACCCGGAAGACACCGCGATTCTACGGTCATAAATACGTCGGCCGCGACTGTGAACAAAGTGTCAGGATGGCCTTCGGAATGGCCCCGGCTCGCCGGGCTAAATGTCGCGTGTGCATACGTGGCTAAATGTTTACCGCCGCGGCCGAGCCGGCTTGCGTTCATAATCACCGAGCTGCCGAAACGCAGAATCGCATGCGGGCGTGTTTAGCGCGTGATGTGAATATCAACGAGCGGGTGCGTACGTGTTACGCGTGTTATGTACCGCGCTCCGGGTGTGCGCGCGCTATGGAAATTCCTCTGGGCCCATCGAAAATAGAAATAGCGGCGGGACCCCTACAGGCTTACGGAAAATGGGAGCAGCGAACCGAGTCCGCGCGCGCGCGCGCGCACACGTGCATGCACGTTGCACGCCTCATTAGTAGGTAAAGACAGAGCGGACGGCCAGTGGCACGCAATGCGCGCAGCTCCGTTTTGAAATCAATTCAATTATACGGAATGTGTCAAACGATTTCTCAAACGCGATTACGTGGAGCGTTAAGAGACACTTCTGTCGCGTTCCTCGGAATCCGCGTCGCGGAACGTCAAAACATGTTTCTGCGATACGGCGAAATAAGTAGAATCTCGGAATATTCGTTCGTCTCTTTTCGTCTTGGAGGCAATTAATTTTCGGAAATTTTATTAGCATAAGTTTGTACTTATTTAAATTAGTCGTCGACAGACAGTACGATACACATTTAAGTTGTTATCCAGGTTGTTATCTAGAATAATCTAGATTCGTACGCGAATGTTGCACGAAAAGAAAATCGAACGATCAATGTCACCCTGTGAAAAACGAAAAAGCACATCGCGCATTCTCGTATATGTACACTTGTTCTTTTAGCTTCAAGTCATAAAGTGACATTGACTGCTCCAATTTCGAGATACCAGTTTAGCGGCTGTGTTATTCAATTCACAGTTCTTGGCGGTAGTTGAAATGAATTTTCAACTCGTAAATTAAAATAGATTCAATTGATCTAAATTAAGAATTTAAAATTTATTCTGGTCTATTTAAAAAATAGAAAAACTTCTTTTTATCTGTGTATGTGATACTCAATCTTGTAAAGTTGGTATAAAAAATTGTCAAGTAATTTTTATATAAGTCAACGTCAGGGACTTAATATTCTTGTGAACTTGGTCTTATTTTTAATTTGTAGTTTAATTCGTCGAAAATGCAAACCGCAACACTTTCAACAAGCTGGTTCAAACTCAAAAGCAAGGGGACTCTCTCTGCACCCTTCCCTGAAGACCGCGGCCAGATGGTTACGCTAGTACATAACGGGTTAATGCCGGAGAGTTAGTTAAGATGTTAATTAGTATAGAATGGACCTCTCTCTCTGTCTCTCTCTCACTTTCTCTGACGCGGAGGAGGATATCTACGCGATATACATGCGATACCCACTATACTTTGGCGAAGGGTAAAGCGCGCAAAGGGCGGCGACCGAAATGATGTTATCCTGCGGGCTCGCCTAGAGATATTTAGCTCTTTCAGTGAAGAGAACGTGGTGGTATTTAATATATGTATATATGGATATAAGACGGCCAATTGCATGGCGTGTTCATTAACAAATTCCTTGACAAATCGAATAAAAAACTAACACTACAATAATTTTTCAATTCAAATAAATCGTTTATTTTAATTTTGACTTGACATACATTTAAAGCTTCACGATTACGTATACCTGGAGTCGGTAAATTAATCGCTTGGCAGCGGTCTCGTTAAATCGAAATTAAAACGTTTTGTTGGGCAAGAGCGCGGAACAAAGACAATGTCGTTCTAGATGATAACGTGGGAAGGAAAATAATAATTATTCAGCAACAACTTGCATGCCTCCGTAAACGTTACGCAATCGTCACCATTACCACGGGCAGCATTTCCTGACGCCTTTCACTCTCGTAAAGAAATTCTACCTCGTCTCGAGACCCGAGAGTCGCCCGCGATTTAAGAGAGCACGCTGCCGCGCCGGCGCGGTCACAAAAAAATCCGCGCACGTTTAGCAGCGGATTAACCTGAATTTTTGCGAGGATGTACGAAGAAGACAGACATTGAATCACCGTAGGAGACCCTTAAACGGTCTCCGAGGTCGTTAACGACGTGAAACAGCCTCGATGCACCGAAGAACTTGCACTGCATTATTCACTTTCGGTCTCTCAGGATCAGATTTTCGTTGAATAAAAGGTAGCAATTAACGTCTATGCGATTCCCACGTGGTGGAGAAAAAAGAAGTGGAATATTTAAAAAGTTCAGAAATCAAGAATTGTAATAAGAGAACGGGGACATGTATTATTTTAAATTTCAAATGTCTGTAATTAAGAGACAGGTGACATCGGAAAAAGATATAATATCACTATGGATAGATACAAGATAATTACAGGATTATTTAAATGGATACCGGATTATTCAAATTGTCGCTGTTTAAAAGAGAGCGAGAAAAAGACCAAACTACCGGTCCATATTACACATCGTTATCGTCATTTTCGCAAAAAACCGAGGTAATAAAATTACACTCATAAATTAACAACACATTAAGTTACCTTCCGAGACAACAGGATAATCAAACGATAAAAAAAACATACGAAGGGAGATGAAAAAGGAGATTGTTGTCACGAAAAAACAACGGCTAAGGGAGGGTCGGAGGGTTTCCAAGGATGATACGAGAGGGAACGTAAAAAGATAATGGGAAGTAACCGAAAAAACGAAGGAAACGAAAAGTGAGCAGAGGAGAAAGTTACCGCTTACCTTCATGTTCGAGCAGAGTTATACTACTGATGTCGGCGACGGTGTCGGTCAGCTGTTTTATAGCCGGCCCCCGTTTAACTGGACCCCGAATTCGTCGAATCGGCCTTTACGGCCCTCTCTTCTCTTCTCCCTCCTCAAACCTTTCCACGCGACTCTCCGCGAGGAGGACGAAAGGAAAAGAAACGTGCGTCATAGGTATGCAAATCTTAAATATTCTCCTCGCGCCTTTGTAAATCAACTCCGTCGTACAAATATCGCTATAGATATACGCGGAATTTCCGTAATTATGATTTCAAACTTGTCCCAAACTGCTCACGAACGCTTCACTTTAATCCCATTTCGTATTTTCTCGTGAAAGTTCCTGACCCTGGCCGGACACGCGCCGGAAAAAATGATTCCCCTTGCTATGGTAATTGCGGCCGTTCCCGGGGAATTCCCCCCTCGGGTTTCTCAATCCCCGAGACAGTTACCGTCTAAAAGAATCACAAAACTGTGATTCAACGTGTATGTCGCAGTCATTGAGAGAATTTTGCGTGCAACATTAGAGAACAGGTAGTGAGAGAGAGAAAGAGAAAAAGAGTATGAGAGAGAGAAAAAAAAGGGGGGGCAGAGCGTCAGCGCTTTTGCACGAACGCGCGCTCGTTAGCGGGATTCAGCGGGAATTGCAAAAATAATATTTGACCGGCGTTAAGTTAACGGGCGGTATGCTCGTACCTCGTTAACTCCGTCGCTGGCCGCGAGCGAATTATTGCTTCCGTTTCGGTGGCCGCGCGAAAACATCGCCGCGACCCGCCGCGCGCGCGAGAAAAATCACGAATCCCACGCGGATTAGCGCCGAGCGTTGCGCAAGCTGCAATAAGGTTTGCGTGACGGACCAATGATGCGTTCTCTCCGAAGCGAAGGTGCGTGTTGCCGTCCGAAACAATTAACGGCAGAATGCAACCCGAGATTGCGGAATATTTCGCCGAAAGTCTGCACGTAGGAATTACATAACGAAATTGAACAACAAACAACTATAATAATAATAATAATAATAAAATTAATTTAACACAGCCTTATAAAATGTATTTTTATTAAAGCGAGATATCGCGTTTGAGTTTGTTTGTTGGAACCCCTATATTGCGCCTCCCGAGCGTAGTTTTTCCAGCTTAATGAAAATTTGTATTTGTATTATTAATAATGAAAAATTGCATGTAAAGTTTTTATATTATTTTACTTATTGTAAAAGTGGCCATCGATCGGGCAACAAAGGAAGGCCGTGAAGCCAGTTAAAAAAAACAATTCGCAACTTTTGCTATGTTATATAATTTATATTGAGCTTTCAGCTATGCGCGTGCCCTGTTTGTCGCTTAGGATTTTATGACTCGTAATAAATTTATCCGATCGTGCATACAATAGGACATGGAATATTGTATTATTAAATCGAGAGAGGCCGGCCGTGTGCACCTGTTACGGACATCTCCCGCGTAATCCATATTTTACAAACGCAATATCGATAGCCGCCAGCGAGATATTTCCTTTGTTCCGCCTAGAATTAACATCATTAATAAATTGCAGCATCGAGAATGACTAGCAGCGCTTCGCAACGGGCGATCGTGCCCTAAATCGCGTTATTCGCAAAGAACAATCGTGGAGATGACCGCCGTCCAGAAAAAAAAATACTCTATAAAACTTGCAATGCCATCAGCGGAGCGCAATTACAATGCGCGCAACTGTCAAAACGCTGGCCAGCTTTTAATCCTATTATTTTCTTTTTATTTCTAAAACGCAAGCGGCTTTCCATAGGCGCGATACAGTTGTAAAAGCCGCGCGCGAGAGTGTCTCAATTTAATTTTTATTTTACCCGACAAATACCTATTATAGCGTACATATTAGTGAAGAAACGTATAAGTCCAGAAATGTGCCCTTTTCGAAATTGCACATTCAATTAATTTCGATATCGCGAGTATCGACTTTACATGCCTTTTTAAGAAAGGAATACTGTGTCTCGCAGAAAAAGGGTCGTAAAGTTTCCTAGAAAATTATTAGAGGTGATATATATCATTATGGAATTCTACGGAGAATGGAAAATGCTATTCTGCGCGTACTCCCTGTTCCGAAATTACAACGATTTCCGGCAACTGAGCAACTCAGCATTCGCGACGGTGGACCAGAATTCCGTGGAAATTATGACAATTAGCGCAATTAAAATTGGTTCATGACTAATTTGGATTTGCGTACCTACCGTGTAGCGGCCACGTAAACACACGCGATACAAGGCATCTACAAACAATGTGTAAATTAATATATCTTTTATCAGAGTATTGTGCGTTTGTGCGCTCGCGCTTTTGTAAGAGAACAAACTGATGTGATTCGTCAGGGCATTATGAAAGTATTTACAAATATAGAGTGAGATCGTATCTGAAACAACCGAAGCTTCGTATTTGAAACAAATGGATGGTATATCATTATACCAACTCAGTTAATAAAGAGAATTATTGAAGTACGACAAGGTTTGTATTAGTTTGTAACTTTCTTCATTATTTCCGTTAAATTCAGCCCTGAAGCTATGTACAAAAAGATATATATTTGCGTACATAAAATATATTCTTTTTCAATAATCTTTCTTCTCGCATATAATTCTGAAGAATTCTTTCAGATTTTATATATAAAGAATTGAGAAATATATATAGGAAGGAGGGGATTATATTGATCTCCCCCGGGGTTAATGCAAAGGTTAATAATGTCCGAATGCAATATTGCCTATGAACTGAAGACTCCACAAAAATGATCATCTCCGGAGGGAAAGAGAAAAAGAATAAAACAAGAGCGAAGAAACCGGTAGGAGTGAAGAGGGGAGAGGGGTGTCGTTCTTCTTGTTGGCGAAAAAAGGAGGGGTAGACTCATGAATAATGCGGGGGGTGAAAGCCGGCTGAAACAATTGCCGGGCGTCGCCCTATTCCAGAAATTACATCGTCAGATTTTCCGCGAAATTAAAACATTATACCGGGTGCCCGAGCTATCGCGCGCTCCCCGCGTCAGTCGCAGATTTCTCAGCGAATTTCTACTTCACGGTCTCGCAATTTTTAACGTTAAATGCCTCCGTGAGCCTGGAGTGAAAACGGCTTTAAGACGTTCGTGTAACGGTAGATAAGGAATAACTTCTCTCTCTTTCTCTCTCTTTGTCTACTCGCGAGCTTTGGAGCTTAATTCATCGAATCTCTTTTATTTTTAATTAAACCAGTTCAAACGTGTGGTATATACTTTAGTGTTAAAATAAATCACATTCTTCTAGGTATTTTTTGAAATTTCTTCTCGCGTCTCTTATTCCAATTATACAAATTATTCTGTCAACCGGATTGCGCGCGCGCGCGGACGATTTTCCTCACGTTTTAAAAATTCCAGGATTTTTTCTTTCTTTTTTTCCCTCTAACAGCTAACTAACGAGAATATCTGAGACACGGTGTATATTTCATTCTCTTCTACGGCCACTCGTCTTCCCGTCTTCTCCCCTCGCGGCTCTTTTCTACTTACGACGATACGTCAGCTCGTCGTGAGGAAAAAAATCGCCGATTATGCGATCTGACTGACGGCGATACGCCCGGCGAGGACACTTTTCCTCAGGATTTAGTAGCTCGTTCTTGCCGAGAACGAAATTGCGAGGCTGGCTCGCGTCAGGCGGCCGCCGAGCAATTTCTAGGATAATGCTGGCCCGGTTATTAAATGTCCTTATGGTCGCCCACGCTTCCCGGGAAAACGCGTTTTCAGGAATCGAAAGATTCGCGTGTCGGACTAACAGGATAAAAGTTTAAGCGCGGAAGTTGTAATTAGGTACTACGGTCGTCAGAACGAAGGAACGAGAAATACGAAGACGATTTTTTAATTTATAAATATTAAATCTTTTTTTTAGATTTTTGTCCTCTGGGACATTTTCCTGTATTTTTGGACGCTGCAGCGTTCTATCTTTAGATTGCTGGTTTTCATCCACTTTTCTCTATCGATGCTTTCCATATCCGGCTTTTGCAAAAGGAAGGCGATATTCAGGATGTACTTTCTCTATACGCGCGTTTCGCCAGCGGCTCTCGAGTAAAACCCCGTTTCAGACTGCCGCGACCCTTGCCCGCAGCCTCAATGGTGTTGATTGCTTATCTGAATATGCATAATCGCGACGATAATGGCAGCTCTCGGGCCGAACGGCCGGCCGTGCGCCGTGCATACGTAACGAGAATGCAATTCCCTTATGTGTCTGCATATGGACGATCGCCGACAATAAAGCGATCATCGCCGCTTATACGGGAATTCGACTCGCGTGATCCTTCTGATAGCGGATATCAAATATTTGTGAAATCTCCTCGCGTCTTCCACCTCGATCCCGGATGAAATGTGGAAGCGTGTGTGTTTTCGCCTTTGCCCCGAAATTAAATATTCAAGTTTCGCAAAATTCTCCTTTCATTTATATCTATTTGCCGGTTCTTTCTTTCACAATTTTTACGCTTTA